>NW_020191824.1:0-36710 GCF_002263795.3 Bos taurus | reverse complement strand
GGCGATCATTCACTGATCACGTGACTTGCACATGCACTGATCACGTGATGATCATACAGTGATCAAGTGGCTGTCATGGCACTGATTAGTGTCTCACGTACACTTTCACGTGCGATCATCACTAATCACGTGGTACATGCACTGATCAGTGCTATCATGCACTGATCACGTGGCTGAACATACACTGATCTGGACTTGATAATGCACTAACACGTTGTGATCTGCACTGATCACGTGATATCATCATATATCACTCTGATCAATGCACTGACACGTGGCTGATCTACACTGATCACGGTGACTGAGCATGCACCGATCACAGTACTATCATGCATTGATCACTTGGCTATCATGCACTGATCACGTGGCTGATCATACACTTATCACTGTATGGTCAATGGCTATCATGCACTGATTACGGGCTGATCATACAGTGATACGTGGCTATCATGCACTGATCACGTGGCTGATCATTACCTGATACAGGACTGTGCAGCACTGATCACCGTGCTGCTCATGCACTGATCTCACGTGGCTGATCATCACTGATCATGTGACTGATCATGACTGATCACATGCCTGATCATGCACTGATCACGTGTCTGATCATGCACTGATCACAAAGCTGATCATACACTGACCAAGGGACTGTGCATGCACTGATCACTTCGCTGATCATGCACAGATCACCTGGCTGATCATGCACTGGTAACCTGGCTATCATACACTGATCACGTGACTGATCGTGCACTCTTCACTGGCCTGATCATGCACTGATCACGTGACTGATCATGCACTGATCACGTTGCTGATCATGCACTGATCACGTGGCTGATCATGTACTCTTCAGTGCCTGTTCATGCACTGATACGTGGCTGATCATGCACTGATCACCTCGCTGACCATACACTGATCAATGACTGATCAGCACTGATCACGTGCCTGATCATGCACTGATCACGTGGCTGATCATACACTGTCCGAAGTGATCACACACTGATCACGTAACTGTGCATGCACTGATCACGTGGCTGATCATGCACTGATCATGTGACTGAGCATGCACCGATCACGTACTATCATGCATTGATCACTTGGCTATCATGCACTGATCACGTGGCAGATCATACACTGATCAGGTGGCTGATCATGTACTGGTCAAGTGGCTATCATGCACTGATTACGCGGCTGATCATACAGAGATTACGTGGCTATCATGCAGTGATCACGTGGCTGATCATGCACTGATCACGTGACTGATCATGCACTGATCACGTGGCTATCATGCACTAATCATGTGGCTAATCTTACATTGATCACCTAAATAATCATGCACTGATCACCTGGCGATCTTGCACTGATCCCGTGGCTGATCAGGCACTGATAACTTAGCTATCATGAACTGATCACATGACTGGGCAAGAACTGATCACGTGGATATCATACACTGGACACGTGACAGATCATGCACTGATCACGTGACTGATCATGCACTGATCTGGTGGCTATCATGCATTGATCACGTGGTTGATCATACACTGTTCACCTAGGGGTACTGATCATGCACTGATCACATGGGCTAATCATGCACTGATCACGTGGCTATCATGCACTGATCACTTGCTATCATGCACTGATCACGTGGCTGATATGCAGTGATCTGTTGGCTATCATGCACTGTTCACAGGCCCTATCATGCACTGATCACCTGGATGATCATACACTGATGAAGTGGCTATCATGCACTGATCACGCTGACTGTTTCATGCACTGATCACGTGGTTATCATGCACTTTTCACGTGTCTATCATGCACTGATCACTTGGCTATCATGCACTGATCACTGTGGCTGATCATGCAGTGATCTGTTGGCTCTCATGCACTAATCACGTGCCTATCATGCACTTAGCACGTGGATGATCATACACTGATCACGAGGCTGATCATACACTGATAACGTGACTGATCATGCACTAATCAAGTGGCTATCATGCACTGATTACGTGGCTAGCATGAAACTGATCACCTGGCTGATCATGCAGTGATCTGTTGGCTATCATGCACTGATCACGTGGTTATCATGCACTGATCACCTGGCTATCAATGCACTGATCACTTGGCTAGCATGCACTGATCACGTGGCCTGATCATGCAGTGATCTGTTGGTTCTCATGCACTGATCACGTGCCTATCATGCACTGAGCACTTGGATGATCATACACTGATCACGAGGCTGATCATACACTGATAACGTGACTGATCATGCAGTAATCAAGTGGCTATCATGCACTGATTACGTGGCTAGCATGCACTGATCACGTGAATGATCATGCAGTGATCACGTCGCTATCATGCACTGATCTACGAGATTGGGCATGGCACTGATCACGAGGATGATCATACAGTGATCACGTTCAGATCATGCACTGAAGACGTGATTGATCATGCACTGATCATTTGGCTATCATGCACTGATCACGTTCCTATCATGCCCTGAACACGGGATCGCACATGAACTGATCACGTACATGTAGGGCAATGTATCACGTGGGAATCATGCACTCCTCATGTGACTGAGCATGCACTTGATCACGTAGCTATGCATGCATGAGACACTGTGGCTATCCACTGCAGCTGCAACACTGTGGCTGGTGCATACACTGATCGCACGGTGACTGCACATGCCAACTGATCACGGTGCTGATCATACATGATCACGTGGCCTGACCACTGCCACTGATTTCGTGTCTGGATTCATGCACTGATCTCGTTAGCTTATCATGCACTGATCACGTGACTGTGCATGCACTGATCACGTGGGCTGATCATGCACAGATCACGTGGCTTTTCATGCAATGATAGCCTGGCTATCATACACTGATCACGTGACTGATCATGCACTCTTCACTGGCCTGATCGTGCACTGATCACGTGGCTGATCATGCAATGATCACGAACCTAATCATACACTGATCACGTGACTGTGCCTGCACTGATCATGTGGCTGATCATGCATTAATCACGTGGGAGATCATGCACTGATCAAGTGGCTGATCATACACTGCTCACATGACTGATAATGCACTAAACACGTTGTGGATCATGCACTGATCACGTGGCTGATCATACAATGATCACATGGCTGTTCATGCACTGATCACGTGGCTGATCATACACTGATCACGGGACTGTGCAGGCACTGATCACCTGGCTGCTCATGCACTGATCTCGTGGCTGATCATACACTGATCATGTGGCTGATCATACACTAATCACGTGGCTGATCATGCACTGATCACATGGCTGATCATAAACTGATCACATGACTTATCATGCACTGATCACGTACATGATCATGCACTGATCATTTGGCTGATCATACACTGATCACGTGACTACGCATGCACTGATCACTTGGCTGATCATGCACTGATCACGAGGCTGATCATGCACTGATAACTGGACTATCACACACTGATCACGTGACTGATCATGCACTGAACACGTGGCTAATCATGCACTGATCAAGAAGCTGATCATACACTGATCACGTGACTGTGCATGCACTGATCACGAAGCTGATCATACACTGATCACGTGACTGATCATGCACTGATCACGTGGCTGATCATGCAGTGATCATATGACTGATTTATGCACTGATCGCTTAGCTATAGTGCACTGATCACAAGAATGCACATGCCATGATCATGTGACTGATCATGCACTGATCACGTGGCTATCATGCACTGATCACGTGGTTAATCATGCACTGATCACGTGACTGATTATGCACTGATCGCGTAGCTATCATGCACTGATCACATGACTGCGCATGCCATGATCACGTGACTGATCATGCACTGATCACGTGGCTGTCATGCACTGATCATGTGGCTAATAATACATTGATCACCTAAATAATCATGCACTGATAACGGGGCGACCTTGCACTGATCACGTGGCTGATCAGGCACTGATAACTTAGCTATCATGCACTGATCACATGACTGTGCAAGAACTGACAACGTGGATATCATACACTGGACACGTGACAGATCATGCACTGATCACTTGACTGAACATGCACTGATCTGGTGGCTATCATGCATTGATCCCGTTGTTGATCATACAATGATCACGTGACTGATCATGCACTCATCACATGGCTATAATGCACTGATCACTTGGCTATCATGCACTGATCACGTGCCTATCATGCACTGATCACGTGGATGATCATACATTGATCACGAGGCTGATTATACACTGATCACGTGACTGATCATGCACTGATCAAGTGGCTATCATGCACTGATCACGTGGCTAGCATGCACTGATCACGTGAATGATCATGCAGTGATCACGTGACTGATTATGAACTGATTTCGTAGCTATCATGCACTGATCACATGACTGCCCATGCCATGATCACGTGACTGATCATGCACGGATCAGGTGGCTATCATGCACTGATCACGTGGCTGATCATACACTGATCATGTGGCTGATCATGCACTCATCACGTTGCGTATCCTTCACTCATCACGTGGCTGATCATGCACTGATCACGTGGCTGATGATGCACTAATCACGTGGCTAATCATACATTGATAACATAACTAATCATGCACTGATCCCTTGGCAATCTTGCACTGATCACGTGACTGATCATGCACTGATCTGGTGGCTACCATGCATTGATCCCGTGGTTGATCGTACACTGATCACGTGACTGATCATGCACTAGTCACGTGGCTGATCATACATTCAACACGTGACTGATCATGCACTGATCACCTGGCTATCCTGCACTGATAACGTAGCTGATCATGCACTGATCACGTGATTGATCATGCACTGAAGACGTGACTGATCATGCACTGATCACGTGGCTATCATGCACTGATCAAGTGGCTGATCATACTCTGCTCCCGAAACTGATCATGCACTGATCACGTGGCTGATCAGAAACTGATCACGTGACTGAGCATACAGTGATAAGTGTCTGAATATTGCTGATCATGGTATTGATCATGCGGTGATCACTTGGGTATCGTGCACTGATCACCTGACTCCCATGCACTGATCATGTAACTGTAGGCAATGATCACATGGCTATCATGCAGTGATCACGTGGCTGATCATGCACTGATCACGTGACTGCACGTGCACTGATGACGTGGCTGATCATACAGTGATCACGTGACTGATCATGCACTGATCATGTGGCTGATCATGCACTAATCACGTTGCTGATCATGGACTGGTCAGGTGGCTATCATGCACTGATTATGGGGCTGATCATTCACTGATCACATGGCAATAATGCACTGATCACCTGTCTTATCAAACACTGATCACTTGACTGATCATGCACTGATCACGTGCCTGATCATGCACTGATCACGTGGCTGATCATGCACTGATCACGAAGCTGATCATACACTGATCACGAGACTGCATGCACTGATCATTTGGATGATCATGCACTGATCAAGGGGCTGATTATGCACTGATCACGTGGCTGATCATACAATGTTCACGTGACTGATAATGCACTGATCACGTGCCTGATCATGCACTGATTACGTGGCTGAGCATGCACTGATCACGAAGCTGATCATACACTGATCACGCGACTGTGCATGCACTGAAAACGTGGGTGATCATGCATTCATCACGTGGCTGATCATGCACTGATCACATGGCTGATAATACACTGTTCATGTGCCTGATCATGCACTAAATATGTTGCGGATAATGCAATGATCGTGTGGCTGATCATACACTGATCACGTGGCTGATCATATTCTGATCACGTGGCTGATCAGGCACTGAATAATCATGTACTGTTCACGTGGCTATCATGCACTGATCACGTGACTGATCATGCACTGATCACGTGGATATCATGCACTGCTCATGTGACTGAGCATGCACTGATCACTTAGCTATCATGCATTGATCACTTGGCTATCATGCACTGAACACGTGGCTGATCATACACTGATCACGTGACTGCATATGCACTGATCACGTGGCTGATCATACAGTGATCAAGTGGCTGATCATGCACTGATTACTTGGCTGATAATGCACAGATCTCGTAAGTATCATGCACTGATCACATGGCTATCATGCACTGATCCCATGGCTGATCATGCAGTGATCACCTGACTGATCATGCACAGTCGTGGCTATCATGCACTGATCACGTGGCTGATCATACACTGATCACGTGACTGATCATGCACTCTTCACGTGCCTGATCATGCACTGATCACGTGGCTGATTATGCACTGATCACGAAGCTCATCATACACTGATCACGTGACTGTGCATGCACTGATCACGTGGCTTATGATGCACTGATCACGTGGCTGATCATGCATTGATCACGTGCCTGATCATACACTGATCACGTGGCTGATCATGCACTAATCACGTTGTGGATCATGCAGTGATCACGTGGCTGAAAATACAGTGATCACGTGGCTGATCATGGACTGATCACGTGCGTGACCATGAACTGCTCACGTGGCTGATCATGCACTGATCATGAAGCTGATCATACACTGATCACGTGACTGTCCATGTACTGGTCATGTTGCTGATATTGCCCTGATCATGGGGCTGATCATACACTGATCACGTGGCTGATAATGCACTAATCACGTTGCTTATCATGCTCTGCTCAGGTGGCTATCATGCACTGATCACGTGGCTAATCATGCACTGATCACGTGTCTCATCGTACACTTATCACGTGGCTGATCATGCACTAATCACGTTGCTTAACATGCACTGATCAGTTTGCTATCATGCACTGATCACGTGGCTGAACATACACTGATCATGGGACTGCGCATGCACTGATCACGTGATTGATAATGCACTGATCACGTGGCTATCATGCAATGATCACGTGTCTAGCATGCACTGAACACGTGGCTGATCATACACTGCTCACGTGACTGCACATGCACTAATCACGTGACTGCACATGCACTGATCACGTAATTGTATGCAATGATCACGTGGCTATCATGCACTGATCACGTGGCTAATCATGCACTGCTCATGTGACAGAGCATGCACTGATCACGTAGCTATCATGCATTGATCACTGGTCTATCATGTACTGATCACGTGACTGCACATGCAGTGATCACATAATTGTAGGCAATGATTACATGGCTATCATGCACTGCTCATGTGACTGAGCATGCACTGATTACGTAGCTATCATGCATTGATCACTTGACTATCATGCACTGAACACGTGGCTGATCATACACTGATCACGTGACTGCACATGCACTGATCACGTGACTGATCATACAGTGATCACGTGGCTGATCATGCACTGATTACGTGGCTGATCATGCACTGATCTCATATCTATCATGCACTGATCACATGGCTATCATGCACTGATCACGTGGCTGATCATACACTGATCACGTGACTGACCATGCACTGATCACGAGTCTGATTATGCACTGATCACTTGGCTGATCATGCACTGATCACAAAGCTGATCATACACTGATCACGTGACTGTGCATGCACTGATCACGTGGCTGATCATGCACTGATCACGTGGCTGTTCATGCAATGATAACCTGGCTATCATACACTGATTATGTGTCTGATCATGCACTCTTCACTGGCCTTATCATGCACTGATCATGTGGCTGATCATGCAATGATCACGAAGCTGATCATACACTGATCACGTGACTGTGCCTGCACTGACCATGTGGTTGATCATGCACTGATCACGTGGGAGAGCATGAACTGGTCACGTGGCTGATCATACACTGATCACGTGACTGATCATGCACTAATCACTTTGCGTATTATGCAATGATCACGTGGCTGATCATACGCTGATCACGTGGCTGTTCATGCACTGATCACGTGGCTGAAATACACTGATCAAATTACTGATGATGCATTGATCACGTGCCTGATCATGCACTGATCACGAAGCTGGTCATACACTGATCACGTGGCTGATCATACACTGATCACGTGACTGATCATGCACTAATCACGTTGCGGATTATGCAATGATCACGTGGCTGTTCATGCACTGTTCACGTGGCTGAAATACACTGAACAAATTACTGATAATGCACTGATCACGTGCCTGTTCATGCACTGTTCACGAAGCTGATCATACACTGATCACGTGGCTGATCATACACTGATCACATGACTGTGCATGCACTGATCACGTGGCTGATCATGCACTGATCATTTGGCTGATCATACACTGATCACGTGGCTGATCATGCACTGATTACGTGGCTTATCATACACTGATCACATGACTTATCATGCACTGATCAGGTGCCTGATCATGCACTAATCACGTACCTGATCATGCACTGATCATTTGGCTGATCATACACTGATCCCGTGACTGCGCATGCACTGAACACTTGACTGATCATTCACTGATCACCTGGCTATAATGCACTGATCATGTGTCTATAATGCACTAATCACGTGACTGCGCATGAACTGATCACTTACCTGTTCATGCACTGATTACATGGCTATCATGCACTGATCATGTGGCTGATCATGCAATGATCACGAAGCTGATCATACACTGATCGCGTGACTGTGCCTGCACTGATCATGTGGTTTATCATGCACTGATCACGTGGGAGATCATGAACTGATCACGTGGCTGATCATACACTGATCATGTGACTGATCATGCACTAATCAGGTTGCGGATTATGCAATGATCACGTAGCTGTTCATGCACTGATTACGTGGCTGAAATACACTGATCAAATTACTGATAATGCACTGATCACGTGCCTGATCATGCACTGATCACGAAGCTGATCATACACTGATCACGTGGCTGATCATACATTGATCACATGACTGTGCATGCACTCATCACGTGCCTGATCATACACTGATCACGTGGCTGATCATACACTGATCACATGACTGTGCATGCACTCATCACGTGGCTGATCATGCACTGATCACGTGGCTGATCATGCAGTGATCACGTGGCTGATCATACACTGATCATTTGGCTGATAATGCACTGATCACGTGGCTGATCATGCATTTATCACGTGGCTGATCATACACTGATCACGTGGCTGATCATGCACTGATTACGTGGCTGATCATACACTGATCACATGACTTATCATGCACTGATCAGGTGCCTGATCATGCACTGATCATTTGGCTGATCATACACTGATCCCATGACTGCGCATGCACTGATCACGTGACTGATCATTTCACTGTTCACCTGGCTATCATGCACTGATCATGTGTCTATCATGCACTAATCACGTGACTGCGCATGAACTGATCACTTACCTGTTCATGCACTGATTACGTGGCTATCATGCCCTGATCACGTGGCTGATCATGCACTGATCACATGACTGATTATGCACTGATCGTATAGCTATAACGCACTGATCACATGACTGGGCATGCCATGATCATGTGACTGATCATGCACTGATCACGTGCCTATCATGAACTGATCACGTGGCTGATCATGCACTGATCACGTGGCTATCATGCACTGATCATGTGGCTAATCATACATTGATCACCTAAATAATCATGCACTGATCACGGGGCGATATTGCACTGATCACGTGGCTGATAAGGCACTGATAACTTACCTATCATGCACTGATCACATGACTGCGCAAGAACTGATCACGTGGATATCATACACTGGACATGTGACAGATAATGCCACTGATCACGTGACTGATCATGCACTGATCACTTGACAATCTTGCACTGATCACGTGGCTGATCATGCACTGATCACGTAGCTATCATGCACTGATCACATGACTGCGCATGAACTGATCATGTGGATATCATACACTGATCAAGTGACATATCATGCAGTGATCACTTGAATGATCATGCACTGATCACGTGGCTATCAGGCACTGATCACGTGCCTGTTCATGCACTAATCAGGTTGTGGATCATGCACTGATCACGTGGCTGATAATACAGTGATCACGTGGCTGATCATGCACTGATCACATGGATGATCATACACTGATCACATGACTAATCATGCACTGATCACATGCCTGACCATGAACTGATGACGTGGCTGATCATACACTGATCATGAAGCTGATCATACACTGATCACATGACTGTGCATGCACTCATCTCGTGGATGATATTGCACTGGTCACGTGGCTGATCATGCACTATTCACGTGTCTGATCGTACACTGATCACGTGGCTTATCATGCACAAATCACGTTTCTTATCATGCACTGATCAGGTTGCTATCATGCACTGATCACGTGGATGATCATACACTAATCACGTGACTGCACATGCACTGATCAAGTGACTGGTCATGCACTGTTCACGTGTCTATCATGCACTGATCACGTGACTGCACATGCACTGATCACGTAATTGTAGGCAATGCTCACGTGGCTATCATGCACTGCTCATGTTACTGAGCATGCACTGATCACGTAGCTATCATGCATTGATCACTTGGCTATCATGCACTGAACACGTGGCTGATCATACACTGATCACGTGACTGCACATACACTGATTACGTGGCTCATCATACAGTGATCACGTGGCTGATCATGCACTGGTTACGTGGCTGATTATGCCCTGATCTCGTAGCTATCATGCACTGATCACATGGCTATCATGCACTCATCACGTGGCTGATCATGCACTGATCACGTGACTGATCTTGCACTGATCTGGTGGCTATCATGCATTTATCACGTGTTTGATCATACACTGATCACGTGACTGATCATGCACTGATCACGTGGCTATCATGCACTGATCACTTGGCTATCATGCACTGATCACGTGGCTATCATGCACTGATCTTGTGGCTGATCATACACTAATCACGTGTCTGCACATGCACTGATCATGTTAGAGTTCATGCACTGATCACGTGGCTATCATGCACTGTTCACGTGTCTATCATGCACTGATCACGTGACTGCACATGCACTGATCACGTAATTGTAGGCAATGATCACCTGGCTATCATGCACTGCTCATGTTACTGAGCATGCACTGATCACGTAGCTATCATGCATTGATCACTTGGCTATCATGCACTGAACACCTGGCTGATCATACACTGGTCAGGTAACCGCACATGCACTGATCACATGGCTGATCATACAGTGATCACGTGGCTGATCATGCACTGGTTACGTGGTTGATCTAGCACTGATCTCGTAGCTATCATGCACTGATCACATGGCTATCATGCACTGATCCTGTGGCTGATAATGCCCTGGTCACGTGACTGATCATGCACTGGTCAACTGGCTATCGTGCACTGATCACGTGGATGATCATACACTGATCACCTGACTGATCATGCACTGATCACGTGCCTGATCATGCACTGATCATGTGACTGTGCATGCACTCATCACGTGGCTGATCATGCACTGATCACGTGGCTGATCATGCAATGATAACCTGGCTATCATAAACTGATCACGTGACTGATCATGCACTCTTCACTGGCCTGATCATGCACTGATCACCTGGCTGATAATGCACTGATCACGAAGCTGATCGTACACTGATCATGTGACTCTGCATGCACTGATAACGTGGCTGATCATGCACTGATCACGTGGTGATCATTCACTGATCACATGGCTGATCATACACTGATCAAATTTCTGATAATGCACTGATCACGTGCCTGATAATGCACTGATCAGAAAGCTGACCATACACTGATCACGTGACTGTGCATGCACTTATCACGTGGCTTATCATACACTGATCACGTGGTTGATCATGCACGATCATGCACTGATCATTTGGCTGATCGTACACTGATCACTTGACTGCTCATGCACTGATCACGTGACTGATCATGCACTGATCACTGGCTATCATGCACTGATCACGTGTCTATCATGCACTAATCATGTGATTGCCCATGAACTGATCACTTACCTGTTCATGCACTGATCACGTGGCTATCATTCACTGATCACGTGGCTGATCCTGCAATGATCACCTGACTGATTATGAACTGATTGTGTAGCTATCATGCACTGATCACATGAGTGCACATGCCAAGATCACGTGACTGATCATGCACTGATCAGGTGGCTAAACATACATTGATCACTTAACTAACCATGCACTGATCACGTGGCAATCTTGCACTGATGACGTAGATGATCATGCACTGATCACATAGCTATCATCCACTGAGCACATGACTGCCCATGAACTGATTCCGTGGCTATCATACACTGATCAAGCGACATATCATGCACTGATCACTTGACTAATCATGCACTGATCACGTGGATATCATGCACTGATCACGTGGCTGATCGTGCACTGATTAGCTGGCTATCATACACTGATCAAGTGACTGCTCATGCACTCTTCACATACCTGATCATGCACTGATCACGTGGCTGACCATGCACTGATCACGAAGCTGATCATACACTGATCACGTGACTGTGCATGCACTGATTACGTGGCTGATCATACACTGATCACGTGGTGATCATTCACTGATCACGTGGCTGATCATGCACTAATCACCTTCTGGATCATGCACTGATCACGTGGCTGATCATACACTGATCACGTGGCTGATCATGCACTGATCACGTGGCTGATCATACTCTGATTACGAAGTTGATCATACACTGATCACGTGACTGCATCCACTGATCATTTGACTGTGCATGCACTGATCACATGGATGATCATGCACTGATTAATCATGTACTGGTCACTTGGCTATCATGCAGTGATCACGTGGCTGATCAGGAACTGATCACGTGCCTAATCATGCACAGGTCATGTGTCTGAATGTGGCTGATCATGTGATTGATCATGCGCTTTACACGTGGCTATCATGCACTGATGATGTGCCTCAGGAGGCAATAATCAAAGAGCTGAGCAGGCACAAATCACGCATTCAGCAGGCAATAATCATGGACATCACCTGTGATGAATCATGCTGCTCAGCTGGCAAAAGTCAAGCAGATGAGCAGGTAGGAATCACACGGCTCAGCTGGCAATTGTCAAGCAGATGAGAAGGCAGGAATCACGAAGCTCAGCTGGCAATAATAACGCAGATGAGCAGCCAGGAATCACGCAGCTCAACTGGCAATTATCAAGCCGATGAGCAGGCAGGAATCACGCATCTCAGCTGGCAATTATCTAACCGATGAGCACGCAGGAATCACGCAGCTCAGCTGGCGATTATCAAGACGATGAGCAGGCAGGAATCAAGCAGCTCAGCTGGCTCTTGTCAAGCAGCTGAGCAGACAGGAAAAACGCAGCTCAGTAGGCCCTGATCACGTGACTGAGCACGCACTGTTCACGTGGCTGATCATACACTGATCACGTGCTTGATCATGCCCTGATCACATGGCTATCATTCACTGATCACTTGACTGTGCATGCACTGATCACGTGGATGATCATACAGTGATCACGTGACTGATCATGCACTAAAAAAATGGCTGATCATGCACTGATCACGTGACTGATCATGCATTGATCACGTGATTGATCATGCACTGATTAATCATGTACTGGTCACGTGGCTATCATGCACTGATCACGTGGCTGATCATACACTTATCACGTGGCTATCATGAACTGATCACATGGCTATCATGCACTGATTCCGTGGCTGATCATGCACTGATCATGTGGCTACCATGCACTGATCACGTGGCTGATCATGCACTATTCACATGGCTGATCATGCACTGATCACGAAGCTGAGCATACAATGATCAGGTGACTGTGCATGCACTCATTACGTGGCTGATCATGCACTGATCACGTGGCTGATCATGCCCTGATACCCTGGCTATCATACACTGATAAGGTGACTGATCATGCACTCTTTACGTGCCTGATCATGCACTGATCACATGACTGATCATGCACTGATCACATACCTGATAATGCACTGATCATTTGGCTGATCATATACTGATAACGTTACTGTTCATGCACTGATCACGTGGCTATCAAGCACTGATCACGTGGCTGATAATGCACTTGTCACATGGATGATCATACACTGATAACGTGAGAGATCATGCACTGAATACATGACTGATCATGCACTGATCACGTGGCAATCATGCACTGATAACGTGAGTGCCCATGCACTGATTATGTGGATGATCATACACTGATCACCTGACTGATCATGCACTGATCACGGGACTGATCATGCACTGATCCCGTGGCTATCATGCACTGATAATGTGACTGCGCATGCACTGATCATGGAACTGTAGGCAATGATCACTTGGCTATCATGCACTGATCACGTGGCTGATCATGCACTGATCATGTGACTGAGCATGCACCGATCACGTACTATCATGCATTGATCACTTGGCTATCATGCACTGATCACGTGGCAGATCATACACTGATCAGGTGGCTGATCATGTACTGGTCAAGTGGCTATCATGCACTGATTACGCGGCTGATCATACAGAGATTACGTGGCTATCATGCAGTGATCACGTGGCTGATCATGCACTGATCACGTGACTGATCATGCACTGATCACGTGGCTATCATGCACTAATCATGTGGCTAATCTTACATTGATCACCTAAATAATCATGCACTGATCACCTGGCGATCTTGCACTGATCCCGTGGCTGATCAGGCACTGATAACTTAGCTATCATGAACTGATCACATGACTGGGCAAGAACTGATCACGTGGATATCATACACTGGACACGTGACAGATCATGCACTGATCACGTGACTGATCATGCACTGATCTGGTGGCTATCATGCATTGATCATGTGGCTGATCATGCAATGATCACGAAGCTGATCATACACTGATCGCGTGACTGTGCCTGCACTGATCATGTGGTTTATCATGCACTGATCACGTGGGAGATCATGAACTGATCACGTGGCTGATCATACACTGATCACGTGACTGATCATGCACTAATCAGGTTGCGGATTATGCAATGATCACGTAGCTGTTCATGCACTGATTACGTGGCTGAAATACACTGATCAAATTACTGATAATGCACTGATCACGTGCCTGATCATGCACTGATCACGAAGCTGATCATACACTGATCACGTGGCTGATCATACATTGATCACATGACTGTGCATGCACTCATCACGTGCCTGATCATACACTGATCACGTGGCTGATCATACACTGATCACATGACTGTGCATGCACTCATCACGTGGCTGATCATGCACTGATCACGTGGCTGATCATACACTGATCATTTGGCTGATAATGCACTGATCACGTGGCTGATCATGCATTTGTCACGTGGCTGATCATACACTGATCACGTGGCTGATCATGCACTGATTACGTGGCTGATCATACACTGATCACATGACTTATCATGCACTGATCAGGTGCCTGATCATGCACTGATCATTTGGCTGATCATACACTGATCCCATGACTGCGCATGCACTGATCACGTGACTGATCATTCACTGTTCACCTGGCTATCATGCACTGATCATGTGTCTATCATGCACTAATCACGTGACTGCGCATGAACTGATCACTTACCTGTTCATGCACTGATTACGTGGCTATCATGCCCTGATCACGTGGCTGATCATGCACTGATCACATGACTGATTATGCACTGATCGTATAGCTATAACGCACTGATCACATGACTGGGCATGCCATGATCATGTGACTGATCATGCACTGATCACGTGCCTATCATGAACTGATCACGTGGCTGATCATGCACTGATCACGTGGCTATCATGCACTGATCATGTGGCTAATCATACATTGATCACCTAAATAATCATGCACTGATCACGGGGCGATATTGCACTGATCACGTGGCTGATAAGGCACTGATAACTTACCTATCATGCACTGATCACATGACTGCGCAAGAACTGATCACGTGGATATCATACACTGGACATGTGACAGATAATGCACTGATCACGTGACTGATCATGCACTGATCACTTGACAATCTTGCACTGATCACGTGGCTGATCATGCACTGATCACGTAGCTATCATGCACTGATCACATGACTGCGCATGAACTGATCATGTGGATATCATACACTGATCAAGTGACATATCATGCAGTGATCACTTGAATGATCATGCACTGATCACGTGGCTATCAGGCACTGATCACGTGCCTGTTCATGCACTAATCAGGTTGTGGATCATGCACTGATCACGTGGCTGATAATACAGTGATCACGTGGCTGATCATGCACTGATCACATGGATGATCATACACTGATCACATGACTAATCATGCACTGATCACATGCCTGACCATGAACTGATGACGTGGCTGATCATACACTGATCATGAAGCTGATCATACACTGATCACATGACTGTGCATGCACTCATCTCGTGGATGATATTGCACTGGTCACGTGGCTGATCATGCACTATTCACGTGTCTGATCGTACACTGATCACGTGGCTTATCATGCACTGATCAGGTTGCTATCATGCACTGATCACGTGGATGATCATACACTAATCACGTGACTGCACATGCACTGATCAAGTGACTGGTCATGCACTGTTCACGTGTCTATCATGCACTGATCACGTGACTGCACATGCACTGATCACGTAATTGTAGGCAATGCTCACGTGGCTATCATGCACTGCTCATGTTACTGAGCATGCACTGATCACGTAGCTATCATGCATTGATCACTTGGCTATCATGCACTGAACACGTGGCTGATCATACACTGATCACGTGACTGCACATACACTGATTACGTGGCTCATCATACAGTGATCACGTGGCTGATCATGCACTGGTTACGTGGCTGATTATGCCCTGATCTCGTAGCTATCATGCACTGATCACATGGCTATCATGCACTCATCACGTGGCTGATCATGCACTGATCACGTGACTGATCTTGCACTGATCTGGTGGCTATCATGCATTTATCACGTGTTTGATCATACACTGATCACGTGACTGATCATGCACTGATCACGTGGCTATCATGCACTGATCACTTGGCTATCATGCACTGATCACGTGGCTATCATGCACTGATCTTGTGGCTGATCATACACTAATCACGTGTCTGCACATGCACTGATCATGTTAGAGTTCATGCACTGATCACGTGGCTATCATGCACTGTTCACGTGTCTATCATGCACTGATCACGTGACTGCACATGCACTGATCACGTAATTGTAGGCAATGATCACCTGGCTATCATGCACTGCTCATGTTACTGAGCATGCACTGATCACGTAGCTATCATGCACTGATCACTTGGCTATCATGCACTGAACACCTGGCTGATCATACACTGCTCAGGTAACCGCACATGCACTGATCACATGGCTGATCATACAGTGATCACGTGGCTGATCATGCACTGGTTACGTGGTTGATCTAGCACTGATCTCGTAGCTATCATGCACTGATCACATGGCTATCATGCACTGATCCCGTGGCTGATAATGCCCTGGTCACGTGACTGATCATGCACTGGTCAACTGGCTATCGTGCACTGATCACGTGGATGATCATACACTGATCACCTGACTGATCATGCACTGATCACGTGCCTGATCATGCACTGATCATGTGACTGTGCATGCACTCATCACGTGGCTGATCATGCACTGATCACGTGGCTGATCATGCAATGATAACCTGGCTATCATAAACTGATCACGTGACTGATCATGCACTCTTCACTGGCCTGATCATGCACTGATCACCTGGCTGATAATGCACTGATCACGAAGCTGATCGTACACTGATCATGTGACTCTGCATGCACTGATAACGTGGCTGATCATGCACTGATCACGTGGTGATCATTCACTGATCACATGGCTGATCATACACTGATCAAATTTCTGATAATGCACTGATCACGTGCCTGATAATGCACTGATCAGAAAGCTGACCATACTCTGATCACGTGACTGTGCATGCACTTATCACGTGGCTTATCATACACTGATCACGTGGTTGATCATGCACGATCATGCACTGATCATTTGGCTGATCGTACACTGATCACTTGACTGCTCATGCACTGATCACGTGACTGATCATGCACTGATCACTGGCTATCATGCACTGATCACGTGTCTATCATGCACTAATCATGTGATTGCCCATGAACTGATCACTTACCTGTTCATGCACTGATCACGTGGCTATCATTCACTGATCACGTGGCTGATCCTGCAATGATCACCTGACTGATTATGAACTGATTGTGTAGCTATCATGCACTGATCACATGAGTGCACATGCCAAGATCACGTGACTGATCATGCACTGATCAGGTGGCTAAACATACATTGATCACTTAACTAACCATGCACTGATCACGTGGCAATCTTGCACTGATGACGTAGATGATCATGCACTGATCACATAGCTATCATCCACTGAGCACATGACTGCCCATGAACTGATTCCGTGGCTATCATACACTGATCAAGCGACATATCATGCACTGATCACTTGACTAATCATGCACTGATCACGTGGATATCATGCACTGATCACGTGGCTGATCGTGCACTGATTAGCTGGCTATCATACACTGATCAAGTGACTGCTCATGCACTCTTCACATACCTGATCATGCACTGATCACGTGGCTGACCATGCACTGATCACGAAGCTGATCATACACTGATCACGTGACTGTGCATGCACTGATTACGTGGCTGATCATACACTGATCACGTGGTGATCATTCACTGATCACGTGGCTGATCATGCACTAATCACCTTCTGGATCATGCACTGATCACGTGGCTGATCATACACTGATCACGTGGCTGATCATGCACTGATCACGTGGCTGATCATACTCTGATTACGAAGTTGATCATACACTGATCACGTGACTGCATCCACTGATCATTTGACTGTGCATGCACTGATCACATGGATGATCATGCACTGATTAATCATGTACTGGTCACTTGGCTATCATGCAGTGATCACGTGGCTGATCAGGAACTGATCACGTGCCTAATCATGCACAGGTCATGTGTCTGAATGTGGCTGATCATGTGATTGATCATGCGCTTTACACGTGGCTATCATGCACTGATGATGTGCCTCAGGAGGCAATAATCAAAGAGCTGAGCAGGCACAAATCACGCATTCAGCAGGCAATAATCATGGACATCACCTGTGATGAATCATGCTGCTCAGCTGGCAAAAGTCAAGCAGATGAGCAGGTAGGAATCACACGGCTCAGCTGGCAATTGTCAAGCAGATGAGAAGGCAGGAATCACGAAGCTCAGCTGGCAATAATAACGCAGATGAGCAGCCAGGAATCACGCAGCTCAACTGGCAATTATCAAGCCGATGAGCAGGCAGGAATCACGCATCTCAGCTGGCAATTATCTAACCGATGAGCACGCAGGAATCACGCAGCTCAGCTGGCGATTATCAAGACGATGAGCAGGCAGGAATCAAGCAGCTCAGCTGGCTCTTGTCAAGCAGCTGAGCAGACAGGAAAACGCAGCTCAGTAGGCCCTGATCACGTGACTGAGCACGCACTGTTCACGTGGCTGATCATACACTGATCACGTGCTTGATCATGCCCTGATCACATGGCTATCATTCACTGATCACTTGACTGTGCATGCACTGATCACGTGGATGATCATACAGTGATCACGTGACTGATCATGCACTAAAAAATGGCTGATCATGCACTGATCACGTGACTGATCATGCATTGATCACGTGATTGATCATGCACTGATTAATCATGTACTGGTCACGTGGCTATCATGCACTGATCACGTGGCTGATCATACACTTATCACGTGGCTATCATGAACTGATCACATGGCTATCATGCACTGATTCCGTGGCTGATCATGCACTGATCATGTGGCTACCATGCACTGATCACGTGGCTGATCATGCACTATTCACATGGCTGATCATGCACTGATCACGAAGCTGAGCATACAATGATCAGGTGACTGTGCATGCACTCATTACGTGGCTGATCATGCACTGATCACGTGGCTGATCATGCCCTGATACCCTGGCTATCATACACTGATAAGGTGACTGATCATGCACTCTTTAACGTGCCTGATCATGCACTGATCACATGACTGATCATGCACTGATCACATACCTGATAATGCACTGATCATTTGGCTGATCATATACTGATAACGTTACTGTTCATGCACTGATCACGTGGCTATCAAGCACTGATCACGTGGCTGATAATGCACTTGTCACATGGATGATCATACACTGATAACGTGAGAGATCATGCACTGAATACATGACTGATCATGCACTGATCACGTGGCAATCATGCACTGATAACGTGAGTGCCCATGCACTGATTATGTGGATGATCATACACTGATCACCTGACTGATCATGCACTGATCACGGGACTGATCATGCACTGATCCCGTGGCTATCATGCACTGATAATGTGACTGCGCATGCACTGATCATGGAACTGTAGGCAATGATCACTTGGCTATCATGCACTGATCACGTGGCTGATCATGCACTGATCATGTGACTGAGCATGCACCGATCACGTACTATCATGCATTGATCACTTGGCTATCATGCACTGATCACGTGGCAGATCATACACTGATCAGGTGGCTGATCATGTACTGGTCAAGTGGCTATCATGCACTGATTACGCGGCTGATCATACAGAGATTACGTGGCTATCATGCAGTGATCACGTGGCTGATCATGCACTGATCACGTGACTGATCATGCACTGATCACGTGGCTATCATGCACTAATCATGTGGCTAATCTTACATTGATCACCTAAATAATCATGCACTGATCACCTGGCGATCTTGCACTGATCCCGTGGCTGATCAGGCACTGATAACTTAGCTATCATGAACTGATCACATGACTGGGCAAGAACTGATCACGTGGATATCATACACTGGACACGTGACAGATCATGCACTGATCACGTGACTGATCATGCACTGATCTGGTGGCTATCATGCATTGATCATGTGGCTGATCATGCAATGATCACGAAGCTGATCATACACTGATCGCGTGACTGTGCCTGCACTGATCATGTGGTTTATCATGCACTGATCACGTGGGAGATCATGAACTGATCACGTGGCTGATCATACACTGATCACGTGACTGATCATGCACTAATCAGGTTGCGGATTATGCAATGATCACGTAGCTGTTCATGCACTGATTACGTGGCTGAAATACACTGATCAAAATTACTGATAATGCACTGATCACGTGCCTGATCATGCACTGATCACGAAGCTGATCATACACTGATCACGTGGCTGATCATACATTGATCACATGACTGTGCATGCACTCATCACGTGCCTGATCATACACTGATCACGTGGCTGATCATACACTGATCACATGACTGTGCATGCACTCATCACGTGGCTGATCATGCACTGATCACGTGGCTGATCATACACTGATCATTTGGCTGATAATGCACTGATCACGTGGCTGATCATGCATTTGTCACGTGGCTGATCATACACTGATCACGTGGCTGATCATGCACTGATTACGTGGCTGATCATACACTGATCACATGACTTATCATGCACTGATCAGGTGCCTGATCATGCACTGATCATTTGGCTGATCATACACTGATCCCATGACTGCGCATGCACTGATCACGTGACTGATCATTCACTGTTCACCTGGCTATCATGCACTGATCATGTGTCTATCATGCACTAATCACGTGACTGCGCATGAACTGATCACTTACCTGTTCATGCACTGATTACGTGGCTATCATGCCCTGATCACGTGGCTGATCATGCACTGATCACATGACTGATTATGCACTGATCGTATAGCTATAACGCACTGATCACATGACTGGGCATGCCATGATCATGTGACTGATCATGCACTGATCACGTGCCTATCATGAACTGATCACGTGGCTGATCATGCACTGATCACGTGGCTATCATGCACTGATCATGTGGCTAATCATACATTGATCACCTAAATAATCATGCACTGATCACGGGGCGATATTGCACTGATCACGTGGCTGATAAGGCACTGATAACTTACCTATCATGCACTGATCACATGACTGCGCAAGAACTGATCACGTGGATATCATACACTGGACATGTGACAGATAATGCACTGATCACGTGACTGATCATGCACTGATCACTTGACAATCTTGCACTGATCACGTGGCTGATCATGCACTGATCACGTAGCTATCATGCACTGATCACATGACTGCGCATGAACTGATCATGTGGATATCATACACTGATCAAGTGACATATCATGCAGTGATCACTTGAATGATCATGCACTGATCACGTGGCTATCAGGCACTGATCACGTGCCTGTTCATGCACTAATCAGGTTGTGGATCATGCACTGATCACGTGGCTGATAATACAGTGATCACGTGGCTGATCATGCACTGATCACATGGATGATCATACACTGATCACATGACTAATCATGCACTGATCACATGCCTGACCATGAACTGATGACGTGGCTGATCATACACTGATCATGAAGCTGATCATACACTGATCACATGACTGTGCATGCACTCATCTCGTGGATGATATTGCACTGGTCACGTGGCTGATCATGCACTATTCACGTGTCTGATCGTACACTGATCACGTGGCTTATCATGCACAAATCACGTTTCTTATCATGCACTGATCAGGTTGCTATCATGCACTGATCACGTGGATGATCATACACTAATCACGTGACTGCACATGCACTGATCAAGTGACTGGTCATGCACTGTTCACGTGTCTATCATGCACTGATCACGTGACTGCACATGCACTGATCACGTAATTGTAGGCAATGCTCACGTGGCTATCATGCACTGCTCATGTTACTGAGCATGCACTGATCACGTAGCTATCATGCATTGATCACTTGGCTATCATGCACTGAACACGTGGCTGATCATACACTGATCACGTGACTGCACATACACTGATTACGTGGCTCATCATACAGTGATCACGTGGCTGATCATGCACTGGTTACGTGGCTGATTATGCCCTGATCTCGTAGCTATCATGCACTGATCACATGGCTATCATGCACTCATCACGTGGCTGATCATGCACTGATCACGTGACTGATCTTGCACTGATCTGGTGGCTATCATGCATTTATCACGTGTTTGATCATACACTGATCACGTGACTGATCATGCACTGATCACGTGGCTATCATGCACTGATCACTTGGCTATCATGCACTGATCACGTGGCTATCATGCACTGATCTTGTGGCTGATCATACACTAATCACGTGTCTGCACATGCACTGATCATGTTAGAGTTCATGCACTGATCACGTGGCTATCATGCACTGTTCACGTGTCTATCATGCACTGATCACGTGACTGCACATGCACTGATCACGTAATTGTAGGCAATGATCACCTGGCTATCATGCACTGCTCATGTTACTGAGCATGCACTGATCACGTAGCTATCATGCACTGATCACTTGGCTATCATGCACTGAACACCTGGCTGATCATACACTGCTCAGGTAACCGCACATGCACTGATCACATGGCTGATCATACAGTGATCACGTGGCTGATCATGCACTGGTTACGTGGTTGATCTAGCACTGATCTCGTAGCTATCATGCACTGATCACATGGCTATCATGCACTGATCCCGTGGCTGATAATGCCCTGGTCACGTGACTGATCATGCACTGGTCAACTGGCTATCGTGCACTGATCACGTGGATGATCATACACTGATCATCTGACTGATCATGCACTGATCACGTGCCTGATCATGCACTGATCATGTGACTGTGCATGCACTCATCACGTGGCTGATCATGCACTGATCACGTGGCTGATCATGCAATGATAACCTGGCTATCATAAACTGATCACGTGACTGATCATGCACTCTTCACTGGCCTGATCATGCACTGATCACCTGGCTGATAATGCACTGATCACGAAGCTGATCGTACACTGATCATGTGACTCTGCATGCACTGATAACGTGGCTGATCATGCACTGATCACGTGGTGATCATTCACTGATCACATGGCTGATCATACACTGATCAAATTTCTGATAATGCACTGATCACGTGCCTGATAATGCACTGATCAGAAAGCTGACCATACTCTGATCACGTGACTGTGCATGCACTTATCACGTGGCTTATCATACACTGATCACGTGGTTGATCATGCACGATCATGCACTGATCATTTGGCTGATCGTACACTGATCACTTGACTGCTCATGCACTGATCACGTGACTGATCATGCACTGATCACTGGCTATCATGCACTGATCACGTGTCTATCATGCACTAATCATGTGATTGCCCATGAACTGATCACTTACCTGTTCATGCACTGATCACGTGGCTATCATTCACTGATCACGTGGCTGATCCTGCAATGATCACCTGACTGATTATGAACTGATTGTGTAGCTATCATGCACTGATCACATGAGTGCACATGACAAGATCACGTGACTGATCATGCACTGATCAGGTGGCTAAACATACATTGATCACTTAACTAACCATGCACTGATCACGTGGCAATCTTGCACTGATGACGTAGATGATCATGCACTGATCACATAGCTATCATCCACTGAGCACATGACTGCCCATGAACTGATTCCGTGGCTATCATACACTGATCAAGCGACATATCATGCACTGATCACTTGACTAATCATGCACTGATCACGTGGATATCATGCACTGATCACGTGGCTGATCGTGCACTGATTAGCTGGCTATCATACACTGATCAAGTGACTGCTCATGCACTCTTCACATACCTGATCATGCACTGATCACGTGGCTGACCATGCACTGATCACGAAGCTGATCATACACTGATCACGTGACTGTGCATGCACTGATTACGTGGCTGATCATACACTGATCACGTGGTGATCATTCACTGATCACGTGGCTGATCATGCACTAATCACCTTCTGGATCATGCACTGATCACGTGGCTGATCATACACTGATCACGTGGCTGATCATGCACTGATCACGTGGCTGATCATACTCTGATTACGAAGTTGATCATACACTGATCACGTGACTGCATCCACTGATCATTTGACTGTGCATGCACTGATCACATGGATGATCATGCACTGATTAATCATGTACTGGTCACTTGGCTATCATGCAGTGATCACGTGGCTGATCAGGAACTGATCACGTGCCTAATCATGCACAGGTCATGTGTCTGAATGTGGCTGATCATGTGATTGATCATGCGCTTTACACGTGGCTATCATGCACTGATGATGTGCCTCAGGAGGCAATAATCAAAGAGCTGAGCAGGCACAAATCACGCATTCAGCAGGCAATAATCATGGACATCACCTGTGATGAATCATGCTGCTCAGCTGGCAAAAGTCAAGCAGATGAGCAGGTAGGAATCACACGGCTCAGCTGGCAATTGTCAAGCAGATGAGAAGGCAGGAATCACGAAGCTCAGCTGGCAATAATAACGCAGATGAGCAGCCAGGAATCACGCAGCTCAACTGGCAATTATCAAGCCGATGAGCAGGCAGGAATCACGCATCTCAGCTGGCAATTATCTAACCGATGAGCACGCAGGAATCACGCAGCTCAGCTGGCGATTATCAAGACGATGAGCAGGCAGGAATCAAGCAGCTCAGCTGGCTCTTGTCAAGCAGCTGAGCAGACAGGAAAAACGCAGCTCAGTAGGCCCTGATCACGTGACTGAGCACGCACTGTTCACGTGGCTGATCATACACTGATCACGTGCTTGATCATGCCCTGATCACATGGCTATCATTCACTGATCACTTGACTGTGCATGCACTGATCACGTGGATGATCATACAGTGATCACGTGACTGATCATGCACTAAAAAAATGGCTGATCATGCACTGATCACGTGACTGATCATGCATTGATCACGTGATTGATCATGCACTGATTAATCATGTACTGGTCACGTGGCTATCATGCACTGATCACGTGGCTGATCATACACTTATCACGTGGCTATCATGAACTGATCACATGGCTATCATGCACTGATTCCGTGGCTGATCATGCACTGATCATGTGGCTACCATGCACTGATCACGTGGCTGATCATGCACTATTCACATGGCTGATCATGCACTGATCACGAAGCTGAGCATACAATGATCAGGTGACTGTGCATGCACTCATTACGTGGCTGATCATGCACTGATCACGTGGCTGATCATGCCCTGATACCCTGGCTATCATACACTGATAAGGTGACTGATCATGCACTCTTTACGTGCCTGATCATGCACTGATCACATGACTGATCATGCACTGATCACATACCTGATAATGCACTGATCATTTGGCTGATCATATACTGATAACGTTACTGTTCATGCACTGATCACGTGGCTATCAAGCACTGATCACGTGGCTGATAATGCACTTGTCACATGGATGATCATACACTGATAACGTGAGAGATCATGCACTGAATACATGACTGATCATGCACTGATCACGTGGCAATCATGCACTGATAACGTGAGTGCCCATGCACTGATTATGTGGATGATCATACACTGATCACCTGACTGATCATGCACTGATCACGGGACTGATCATGCACTGATCACGTGGCTATCATGCACTGATAATGTGACTGCGCATGCACTGATCATGGAACTGTAGGCAATGATCACTTGGCTATCATGCACTGATCACGTGGCTGATCATGCACTGATCATGTGACTGAGCATGCACCGATCACGTACTATCATGCATTGATCACTTGGCTATCATGCACTGATCACGTGGCAGATCATACACTGATCAGGTGGCTGATCATGTACTGGTCAAGTGGCTATCATGCACTGATTACGCGGCTGATCATACAGAGATTACGTGGCTATCATGCAGTGATCACGTGGCTGATCATGCACTGATCACGTGACTGATCATGCACTGATCACGTGGCTATCATGCACTAATCATGTGGCTAATCTTACATTGATCACCTAAATAATCATGCACTGATCACCTGGCGATCTTGCACTGATCCCGTGGCTGATCAGGCACTGATAACTTAGCTATCATGAACTGATCACATGACTGGGCAAGAACTGATCACGTGGATATCATACACTGGACACGTGACAGATCATGCACTGATCACGTGACTGATCATGCACTGATCTGGTGGCTATCATGCATTGATCACGTGGTTGATCATACACTGTTCACCTGACTGATCATGCACTGATCACGTGGCTATCATGCACTGATCACGTGGCTATCATGCACTGATCACGTGGCTATCATGCACTGATCACGTGGCTGATCATGCAGTGATCTGTTGGCTATCATGCACTGTTCACAGGCCTATCATGCTCTGATCACCTGGATGATCATACACTGATGAAGTGGCTATCATGCACTGATCACGTGACTTTTCATGCACTGATCACGTGGTTATCATGCACTTTTCACGTGTCTATCATGCACTGATCACTTGGCTATCATGCACTGATCACGTGGCTGATCATGCAGTGATCTGTTGGCTCTCATGCACTAATCACGTGCCTATCATGCACTTAGCACGTGGATGATCATACACTGATCACGAGGCTGATCATACACTGATAACGTGACTGATCATGCACTAATCAAGTGGCTATCATGCACTGATTACGTGGCTAGCATGAACTGATCACCTGGCTGATCATGCAGTGATCTGTTGGCTATCATGCACTGATCACGTGGTTATCATGCACTGATCACCTGGCTATCATGCACTGATCACTTGGCTAGCATGCACTGATCACGTGGCTGATCATGCAGTGATCTGTTGGTTCTCATGCACTGATCACGTGCCTATCATGCACTGAGCACTTGGATGATCATACACTGATCACGAGGCTGATCATACACTGATAACGTGACTGATCATGCAGTAATCAAGTGGCTATCATGCACTGATTACGTGGCTAGCATGCACTGATCACGTGAATGATCATGCAGTGATCACGTCGCTATCATGCACTGATCTCGAGATTGGGCATGCACTGATCACGAGGATGATCATACAGTGATCACGTTCAGATCATGCACTGAAGACGTGATTGATCATGCACTGATCATTTGGCTATCATGCACTGATCACGTTCCTATCATGCCCTGAACACGGGATGCACATGAACTGATCACGTACATGTAGGCAATGATCACGTGGGAATCATGCACTCCTCATGTGACTGAGCATGCACTGATCACGTAGCTATCATGCATTGATCACTTGGCTATCATGCACTGAACACGTGGCTGGTCATACACTGATCACGTGACTGCACATGCACTGATCACGTGGCTGATCATACAGTGATCACGTGGCTGACCATGCACTGATTTCGTGTCTGATCATGCACTGATCTCGTAGCTATCATGCACTGATCACGTGACTGTGCATGCACTGATCACGTGGCTGATCATGCACAGATCACGTGGCTTTTCATGCAATGATAGCCTGGCTATCATACACTGATCACGTGACTGATCATGCACTCTTCACTGGCCTGATCATGCACTGATCACGTGGCTGATCATGCAATGATCACGAAGCTAATCATACACTGATCACGTGACTGTGCCTGCACTGATCATGTGGCTGATCATGCATTAATCACGTGGCTGATCATACACTGATCACGGGACTGTGCAGGCACTGATCACCTGGCTGCTCATGCACTGATCTCGTGGCTGATCATACACTGATCATGTGGCTGATCATACACTAATCACGTGGCTGATCATGCACTGATCACATGGCTGATCATAAACTGATCACATGACTTATCATGCACTGATCAGGTGTCTGATCATGCACTGATCACGTACATGATCATGCACTGATCATTTGGCTGATCATACACTGATCACGTGACTACGCATGCACTGATCACTTGGCTGATCATGCACTGATCACGAGGCTGATCATGCACTGATAACTGGACTATCACACACTGATCACGTGACTGATCATGCACTGAACACGTGGCTAATCATGCACTGATCAAGAAGCTGATCATACACTGATCACGTGACTGTGCATGCACTGATCACGAAGCTGATCATACACTGATCACGTGACTGATCATGCACTGATCACGTGGCTGATCATGCAGTGATCATATGACTGATTATGCACTGATCGCTTAGCTATAGTGCACTGATCACAAGAATGCACATGCCATGATCATGTGACTGATCATGCACTGATCACGTGGCTATCATGCACTGATCACGTGGTTAATCATGCACTGATCACGTGACTGATTATGCACTGATCGCGTAGCTATCATGCACTGATCACATGACTGCGCATGCCATGATCACGTGACTGATCATGCACTGATCACGTGGCTGTCATGCACTGATCATGTGGCTAATAATACATTGATCACCTAAATAATCATGCACTGATAACGGGGCGACCTTGCACTGATCACGTGGCTGATCAGGCACTGATAACTTAGCTATCATGCACTGATCACATGACTGTGCAAGAACTGACAACGTGGATATCATACACTGGACACGTGACAGATCATGCACTGATCACTTGACTGAACATGCACTGATCTGGTGGCTATCATGCATTGATCCCGTTGTTGATCATACAATGATCACGTGACTGATCATGCACTCATCACATGGCTATAATGCACTGATCACTTGGCTATCATGCACTGATCACGTGCCTATCATGCACTGATCACGTGGATGATCATACATTGATCACGAGGCTGATTATACACTGATCACGTGACTGATCATGCACTGATCAAGTGGCTATCATGCACTGATCACGTGGCTAGCATGCACTGATCACGTGAATGATCATGCAGTGATCACGTGACTGATTATGAACTGATTTCGTAGCTATCATGCACTGATCACATGACTGCCCATGCCATGATCACGTGACTGATCATGCACGGATCAGGTGGCTATCATGCACTGATCACGTGGCTGATCATACACTGATCATGTGGCTGATCATGCACTCATCACGTTGCGTATCCTTCACTCATCACGTGGCTGATCATGCACTGATCACGTGGCTGATGATGCACTAATCACGTGGCTAATCATACATTGATAACATAACTAATCATGCACTGATCCCTTGGCAATCTTGCACTGATCACGTGACTGATCATGCACTGATCTGGTGGCTACCATGCATTGATCCCGTGGTTGATCGTACACTGATCACGTGACTGATCATGCACTAGTCACGTGGCTGATCATACATTCAACACGTGACTGATCATGCACTGATCACCTGGCTATCCTGCACTGATAACGTAGCTGATCATGCACTGATCACGTGATTGATCATGCACTGAAGACGTGACTGATCATGCACTGATCACGTGGCTATCATGCACTGATCAAGTGGCTGATCATACTCTGCTCCCGAAACTGATCATGCACTGATCACGTGGCTGATCAGAAACTGATCACGTGACTGAGCATACAGTGATAAGTGTCTGAATATTGCTGATCATGGTATTGATCATGCGGTGATCACTTGGGTATCGTGCACTGATCACCTGACTCCCATGCACTGATCATGTAACTGTAGGCAATGATCACATGGCTATCATGCAGTGATCACGTGGCTGATCATGCACTGATCACGTGACTGCACGTGCACTGATGACGTGGCTGATCATACAGTGATCACGTGACTGATCATGCACTGATCATGTGGCTGATCATGCACTAATCACGTTGCTGATCATGGACTGGTCAGGTGGCTATCATGCACTGATTATGGGGCTGATCATTCACTGATCACATGGCAATAATGCACTGATCACCTGTCTTATCAAACACTGATCACTTGACTGATCATGCACTGATCACGTGCCTGATCATGCACTGATCACGTGGCTGATCATGCACTGATCACGAAGCTGATCATACACTGATCACGAGACTGCATGCACTGATCATTTGGATGATCATGCACTGATCAAGGGGCTGATTATGCACTGATCACGTGGCTGATCATACAATGTTCACGTGACTGATAATGCACTGATCACGTGCCTGATCATGCACTGATTACGTGGCTGAGCATGCACTGATCACGAAGCTGATCATACACTGATCACGCGACTGTGCATGCACTGAAAACGTGGGTGATCATGCATTCATCACGTGGCTGATCATGCACTGATCACATGGCTGATAATACACTGTTCATGTGCCTGATCATGCACTAAATATGTTGCGGATAATGCAATGATCGTGTGGCTGATCATACACTGATCACGTGGCTGATCATATTCTGATCACGTGGCTGATCAGGCACTGAATAATCATGTACTGTTCACGTGGCTATCATGCACTGATCACGTGACTGATCATGCACTGATCACGTGGATATCATGCACTGCTCATGTGACTGAGCATGCACTGATCACTTAGCTATCATGCATTGATCACTTGGCTATCATGCACTGAACACGTGGCTGATCATACACTGATCACGTGACTGCATATGCACTGATCACGTGGCTGATCATACAGTGATCAAGTGGCTGATCATGCACTGATTACTTGGCTGATAATGCACAGATCTCGTAAGTATCATGCACTGATCACATGGCTATCATGCACTGATCCCATGGCTGATCATGCAGTGATCACCTGACTGATCATGCACAGTCGTGGCTATCATGCACTGATCACGTGGCTGATCATACACTGATCACGTGACTGATCATGCACTCTTCACGTGCCTGATCATGCACTGATCACGTGGCTGATTATGCACTGATCACGAAGCTCATCATACACTGATCACGTGACTGTGCATGCACTGATCACGTGGCTTATGATGCACTGATCACGTGGCTGATCATGCATTGATCACGTGCCTGATCATACACTGATCACGTGGCTGATCATGCACTAATCACGTTGTGGATCATGCAGTGATCACGTGGCTGAAAATACAGTGATCACGTGGCTGATCATGGACTGATCACGTGCGTGACCATGAACTGCTCACGTGGCTGATCATGCACTGATCATGAAGCTGATCATACACTGATCACGTGACTGTCCATGTACTGGTCATGTTGCTGATATTGCCCTGATCATGGGGCTGATCATACACTGATCACGTGGCTGATAATGCACTAATCACGTTGCTTATCATGCTCTGCTCAGGTGGCTATCATGCACTGATCACGTGGCTAATCATGCACTGATCACGTGTCTCATCGTACACTTATCACGTGGCTGATCATGCACTAATCACGTTGCTTAACATGCACTGATCAGTTTGCTATCATGCACTGATCACGTGGCTGAACATACACTGATCATGGGACTGCGCATGCACTGATCACGTGATTGATAATGCACTGATCACGTGGCTATCATGCAATGATCACGTGTCTAGCATGCACTGAACACGTGGCTGATCATACACTGCTCACGTAACTGCACATGCACTAATCACGTGACTGCACATGCACTGATCACGTAATTGTATGCAATGATCACGTGGCTATCATGCACTGATCACGTGGCTAATCATGCACTGCTCATGTGACAGAGCATGCACTGATCACGTAGCTATCATGCATTGATCACTGGTCTATCATGTACTGATCACGTGACTGCACATGCAGTGATCACATAATTGTAGGCAATGATTACGTGGCTATCATGCACTGCTCATGTGACTGAGCATGCACTGATTACGTAGCTATCATGCATTGATCACTTGACTATCATGCACTGAACACGTGGCTGATCATACACTGATCACGTGACTGCACATGCACTGATCACGTGACTGATCATACAGTGATCACGTGGCTGATCATGCACTGATTACGTGGCTGATCATGCACTGATCTCATATCTATCATGCACTGATCACATGGCTATCATGCACTGATCACGTGGCTGATCATACACTGATCACGTGACTGACCATGCACTGATCACGAGTCTGATTATGCACTGATCACTTGGCTGATCATGCACTGATCACAAAGCTGATCATACACTGATCACGTGACTGTGCATGCACTGATCACGTGGCTGATCATGCACTGATCACGTGGCTGTTCATGCAATGATAACCTGGCTATCATACACTGATTATGTGTCTGATCATGCACTCTTCACTGGCCTTATCATGCACTGATCATGTGGCTGATCATGCAATGATCACGAAGCTGATCATACACTGATCACGTGACTGTGCCTGCACTGACCATGTGGTTGATCATGCACTGATCACGTGGGAGAGCATGAACTGATCACGTGGCTGATCATACACTGATCACGTGACTGATCATGCACTAATCACTTTGCGTATTATGCAATGATCACGTGGCTGATCATACGCTGATCACGTGGCTGTTTCATGCACTGATCACGTGGCTGAAATACACTGATCAAATTACTGATGATGCAATTGATCACGTGCCTGATCATGCACTGATCACGAAGCTGGTCATACATGATCACGTGCTGATCATACACTGATCACGTGACTGATCATGCACTAATGCACGTTGCGGATTATGCAATGATCACGTGGCTGTTCATTGCACTGTTCACGTGCTGAAATACACTGAACAAATTACTGATAATGGCACTGATCACGTGCCTGTTCATGCACTGTTCACGAAGCTGATCATACACTGATCACGTGGCTGATCATACACGTGATCACATGACTGTGCATGCACTGATCACGTGGCTGATCATGCACTGATCATTTGGCTGATAATGCACTGATCACGTGGCTGATCATGGCACTGATCACGGTGGCTGATCATACACTGATCACGTGGCTGATCATGCACTGATTACGTGGCTTATCATACACTGATCACATGACTTATCATGCACTGATCAGGTGCCTGATCATGCACTAATCACGTACCTGATCATGCCCTGATCAATTTGGCTGATCATACACTGATCCCGTGACTGCGAATGGCTGACTTGACTGATCATTCACTGATCACCTGGCTATAATGCACTGATCATGTGTTATAATGCACTAATCACGTGACTGCGCATGAACTGATCACTTACCTGTTCATGCACTGATTACATGGCTATCATGCACTGATCATGTGGCTGATCATGCAATGATCACGAAGCTGATCATACACTGATCACGTGACTGTGCCTGCACTGATCATGTGGTTTATCATGCACTGATCACGTGGAGATCATGACTGATCACGTGGCTGAATCATACACTGATCACGTGACTGACATGCTAAATCAGGTTGCGGATTATGCAATGATCACGTAGCTGTTCAATCGCACTGATTACGTGGGCTGAAATACACTGATCCAAATTACTGATAATGCACTGATCACGTGGCCTGATCATGCACTGATTCACGAAGCTGTCATACACTGATCACGTGGCTGATCATACATTGATCACATGACTGTGCATGCACTCATCACGTGCCTGATCATACACTGATCACGTGGCTGATCATACACTGATCACATGACTGTGCATGCACTCATCACGTGGCTGATCATGCACTGATCACGTGGCTGATCATACACTGATCATTTGGCTGATAATGCACTGATCACGTGTCTATAATGCACTAATCACGTGACTGCGCATGAACTGATCACTTACCTGTTCATGCACTGATTACATGGCTATCATGCACTGATCATGTGGCTGATCATGCAATGATCACGAAGCTGATCATACACTGATCGCGTGACTGTGCCTGCACTGATCATGTGGTTTATCATGCACTGATCACGTGGAGATCATGAACTGATCACGTGCTGATCATACCACTGATCATGTGACTGATCATCACTAATCAGGTTGCGGATTATGCATGATCACGTAGCTGTTCATGCACTGATTACGTGGCTGAAATACACTGATCAAATTACTGATAATGCACTGATCACGTGCTATCATGCACTGATCACGAAGCTGATCATACACTGATCACGTGGCTGATCATACATTGATCACATGACTGTGCTGCACTCATCACGTGCCTGATCATACACTGATACGTGGCGATCATACACTGATCAACAGACTGTGCATGCACTCATCACGTGGCTGATCATGCACTGATCACGTGGCTGATCATGCAGTGATCAACGTGCTGATCATACACTGATCACGTGGCTGATCATGCACTGATTACGTGGCTGATCATACATGATCAATTGACTTATCATGCACTGATCAGGTGCCTGATATGCACTGATCATTGGCTGATCATACATGATCCCATGATGCGCATCACTGATCCTCGTGCTGATCATTCACTGTTCACCTGCTATCATGCACTGATCATGTGTCTATCATGCACTAATCACGTGACTGCGCATGAACTGATCACTTACCTGTTCATGCACTGATTACTGGCTATCAGCCCCTGATCACGTGGCTGATCATACACTGACACACATGACTGTGCATGCACTGATCACGTGGCTGATCATGCACTGATCATTTGGCTGATAATCACTGATCACGTGGCTGATCATGCACTGATCACGTGGCTGATCATACACTGATCACAGTGGCTGATCATGCACTGATTACGTGGCTTATCACACTGATCACATGACTTATCATGCACTGATCAGGTGCCTGATCATGCACTAATCACGTACCTGATCATGCACTGATCATTTGGCTGATCATACACTGATCCGTGACTGCGCATGCACTGAACACTTGACTGATCATTCAATGATCACCTGGTATAATGCACTGATCCATGTGTTTCTATAATGCACTAATACGTGACTGCGCATAACTGATCACTTACCTGTTCATGCACTGATTACATGGCTATCATGCACTGATCATGTGGCTGATCATGCAATGATCACGAAGCGATCATACACTGATCGCGTGACTGTGCCTGCACTGATCATGTGGTTTATCATGCACTGATCACGTGGGAGATCATGAACTGATCACGTGGCTGATCATACACTGATCCACGTGACTGATCATGCACTAATCAGGTTGCGGATTATGCAATGATCACGTAGCTGTTCATGCACTGATTACGTGGCTGAAATCACTGATCAAATTACTGATAATGCATGATCACGTGCCTGATCATGCACTGATCACGAAGCTGATCATACACCTGATCACGTGGCTGATCATACATTGATCACATGACTGTGCATGGCACTCATCACGTGCCTGATCATACACTGATCAACTGGCTGATCATACATTGATCACTGACTGTGCATGCACCATCACGTGCCTGATCATACACTGATCACGTGGCTGATCATACATTGATCACATGACTGTGCATGCACTTATCACGTGGCTGATCATGCAGTGATCCACGTGGCTGATCATACACTGATCATATTGGCTGATAATGCACTGATCACGTGGCTGATCATGCATTTATCACGTGGCTGATCATACACTGATCACGTGCTGATCATGCACTGATTTACGTGCT
>NW_020191823.1:0-18183 GCF_002263795.3 Bos taurus | reverse complement strand
AGAGCTCTGTAATTCCACTCTGAGAGATGTAATTGCCGATGAAGTAATGTAGGTATTCAAGGATGTACTGTGTGGGCCTAGGCTGCTGCTCTGACAGAAGTCATTCAGAAGTTGTGCCAATCATTTGCAAGATGCGAACCTGATGAAGGGCGATGAGCCAACCAAGGCTCCCCGTCTGGATTCTCCAGGCCAAACGACACTGGAAAAGGATTTGCTGTGCCTGATCGCCAATGAATGGAAACTGAAAAGTGAAAGTGAAGTCGATCGATGTCGTGTCCGAGAAGTGCCGCTACGTCCGCGAAGAGGTCTGGACTGTGCAGCTCTTTCAGAGGTCCTCCCTCGGGGATTTTCATGCAGAGAGTTATGGTGGGATGGGCGATGACATTGCGATTACATGGCAAGGATGTCACAGCCACACCTAGCAATGGTTAAGGCACAGATATATGACGGTGAGGCTGGTGAAGTCCTAAAGATTAGGAAGGAGAAGAGAAGTTAAGGCCTATCAGACTTGCCCCTCATACAGTATGACGTTTGGGAAGTGCATCACGCTCAGGATGAGAAAAAAACAGGACTCTCACACGCGCACAATAGCTGAGATGCAATATGTAAGTAAGTGAGTACCACTAGTTCTTAATTTGATAGATAATACACAAAAAAGTGTAAATTCCTTAACTTTGGAGATATTTATGGTTAACTTTACGTAAATGAGGTTATTGAATTTAAGCGCTGGAGTGACAGCCCATATAAATAAAACTATATATAACTCATCGTGTTATTCTTCTCTCATGTCATGTGAACATTTCTCTACGGTCACTTGAAATGTGCCTTGGTGCGTGAGACTAGAATTGTACAGCTTAAAAGGAAGTCAGATTATCGTCAGTATAGCGAGTTGGGAATAATTGATTTTTTAAGTCTGTGAACCTGCATATTTCTACTGAGCCTGATATAACCTTGAGAGCAGATTTGAAATACCACGAGAGAATAAATGCTAAGTCAATACTTATAGTGTTTTACATTTTTCACTCATGAAGTGGGTATAGATTATATTAGTTAGTATGGTATTCTGTGCGCATTTAGAGTTCTAGTTCTTTTCTAAGTAATATAGGGAAATGATAGTTAATTAAATGCATAGAAATAATGACATGGCTGAAACAAATAATAATTGATATATTCTGGGATGATTGTTATTGATTTATTTGGAACTACAAGAAATGAGCTTAAGAAGACTCTCCAAGCATTATAGTATAGAAAAGGCAATATCTTTGGGAAAGATTGTTGATTAATACTAAATTGTGTAAATATAAATGTGAATTTCGAATTTTTTGATCTAGGAAATAGTTCTTTAATAAAGTTCTTAAAACATATAGAGCTTTTTTCCGATAAAATACATAAAGCAATGACTTTCGCCGTTTTTTTTCTAGTATTTAGGACTCTGTTGCTTCTCTCCTAATGCTACACGGGATTTCAGATTTTGATCCCGGTGGGTAATTAAATCCTCTATGAAAGCTAGAGCGTGTCAAAAAGAAAAAAAAAAATGTATATAACAAATGGTGCAGAAAGACGAATAATGAGATTGCCCTAAAACTATGAGTAATGTACAAAAATGTAATTAATAAAATAGGTGTAAACATCAGAAACATTGAAGTCATCATGTATTTAAATACGCGCAGGATTAACACGCAGTTACTGGGCTCAAGATTTTGTTTATATTCTGAATAAATGATGCTTATAAGAGACGCTTTCATACTAGGGTCTGTGAAATAAGGTTGGTATATATTCGGTCAGAGGAGTGTGTGTAGGCATTATATCTAAATGAAACATTGCGAATGAATTATGACTGTATCTGGTTCCAAATTCAACAAATCTTTAATATTAAAAAGACTCAAAAGCCTACTAAAAAAGGCTTATAAAAATCATCCTGAAACATTGATGTTAAGGGCTTTCCTACTAATAAGAGCTTTAATATAATGAAACCTTGACGACCTTTCTGTGTAAAGTCTAGGTCTTTTCGCATGGTCTTTTTGCTGGTAAACTGAGAATACTCCTCTTACTTACAATTGCTTCTGCTGCGCTGTCTAGTGCTGCTTGCGTAAAGGTCGTTTCATGTAGTACTGATTCGTGCGATCCCATAGACGGCCAGTACACAGGACTCAGCCCAGATTTCTTGGATTCACGTCAGGCAAAGAATCTGGAGTGATTTGCCATTTCTCTCCAATGAGCTTTGAAAGTGAATGAGAATAGTATCGCTCCAGCATCGTGATCCAATCTACTAGGACCAAGAGAGTGCATGCTCAGCTTATCCAGGCTACTCTGCCATGAGATTTCAGGCAAGAGTAGGTTGTTGCAGATGGGGCGATGCATCTTTCGTCTTTGCTCTCTCGAACATAATCACTGAGCAAGATTGTTAATATCTGAGAAATTTGCGTAGAATTGTATTATTAGAAATCGATGATAGTATATATACCGCAGGATAAATAGGGATTTTTATTCCTGTAGAGGATCTGATACATTTTGCTGTCTATGATGCAGGTTAAAATATATGAATATAGTGTAGACGTGTTATTATTGCATTGTGTATGTAAGAAGGGAGAGACTCGGGTTCAGTCCTGGGCTAGCAAGATCCGTAAGAGAAGGAAATAGAAGCAACTTCCAGTAATCTTTCTTGGGGCTGGGAGAAATCCATGTGGACACAGGCCCTTGTGGGGCTAGACTCCAGGGGATGAACAGAAAGAGGATGGACACGACTGGTGAATGTGTGCATGGGCACCACACAAGTAAAAACTTACTCGTCTAGAATCTGCCAGATGTATTTAATATCAGTTCATGTTCTTTCCCCTACACTTTATTAGAGACAATGGTGATAAGTGCAGATTCAGCAGCTTTGGGGAAATTGATGGAAGAAAAGTTAGGCATGTGTTGGGACTGGTCGGGCTGGATAAGAGGTAAAGGCTCTTGCTGGAGGAGAGTTGAGAGTGTGTGGCTGATCTTTGGAGGGTTCCTGGCTGCATAGGACTTGAAAAGCAAATAATGGTAAAAGGAAAGTGAGAAAGAGGGTAACGGTCAGTTGAAAGATTGTGTATATATTTAAAATGTTTAAGTTTAATGTAATTAATTCAGTGGGTTAGGAGTGTCTTAAGCTTATTTGAAAATTTTGAGTCCAGAGATCGGTGCGCTGAGTTTTTTTCTGGGGTGTTATGCTGGTGAAAAAAAGACTGGATAGAGGGGGCCAAGCTATTTATTTCTTGAAGGTTTGTAGTCAGGTTCTCAAAGCGAGCTTCTATTACAATTAGTAATAGATTATGATGGACAGTTTAGATATCGCTCGAACTTGCTTAGCTATAGTAGGTTAAATATGACATAAGATAGAATGAGGGGTTTCATGGGCATTGGTACAGGAGACAGGGAATTAAGACGCATCCCTGGAAAAGAAATGCATAACGAATGAAGAAATCGGTCTGTCTGGGAGGCTTACAAATTAGCTGTAAAAGAAAGAGACAGGACTGAAAGCAAAGGAGTACAAATGGGATAGAGATAAGACCCATGAAGTTACACAGTGTTCGACGCACAACAGACTAGCACGAAGAGATAAGAAGCACTCTTCAGTGATCAAGGAGTATATATGAGGAAACACAAGAGAAGGAGAAAACTAGACGATCTCTTCAAGAAAATCAGAGGTACATAAGGCAAATTTCATGCAAAGATGAGCTTGACTGACAAGGTGCAAGATTGTAGGGGACCGATAACAGCATAGCAGAAATATTAGAGACGAAAAAGAACTGGTGGAAGAAGATCGGACGATGTATGAGAGCTGTACAAAAAGATTATTCACGACTCATATCATTCAAATTGGTGTGGAATACTTCCGAACTAAGTGGAGCAAAGGATAGACAATAGTGAACTGGAATTTGAGTCTAAAGTGGGCTTAGATAAGCTATCAAACGATGTAATGATTTCTGTGGAGTGAAGAGAATTCCAGTTGAGTCTTTTGAATCCAAAAGATGATGCGTCAAAGTGCGTGACTGCTAATAGCAAAAATGTCGGGAAAACTACGGCTAGTTGTGAACACATCAGGATGGAAAAAGTATGCATTTCATCTCTATCCCAAGAGAAGGCAATTGAAAGAATGCTCAAACTACCGGAAAGAAAGTGAGGCACAATGACTGATCTTCACACGCTAAATGATGAAAGTAGATGCATCACAAAACTTACTCCCAATCAAGCCAGGCTCTTAGTATTTGATTTGTGACAAGGTAATAAAATATACTCGTGAGGTAGTTAAGCGTGGAATTTAGCAAAAGTCAAAGGAAACGAGTTGTTTAATTTGCACACGAACGTCAGCAGGGTACATTGAAAAAATCATGAAGAGGTGTTCCAGAAAACAGTGTGTCATGGATAATATTAAAGTGGGTACTTATTACCTAAGAAAAGTTGTTTGATCGTGTGTGTGATCAGCAATAAATTTGTAGAAAATTCTGGAAAGAGATGGGGAAATACCAGAACCATATGATTGCTCTTGAGATATTGTATGCAGTAAGGAAGCAATAGTTAGAATCTGGCACAACACATGAAATGTGGAATAGACCATGACTGTCCCAAATACGGATAAGGAAGATTTCTCAATGAGCTGATGATAAGTGATTTCACCTCGTGTTGATTAGTATAATACTGCACGGAGCAACAATACATAAGATAAGATGTGACTTGGATCTCTGAGAAAAAACACAAGGCTGGAATATGGAAGATGCCGGGAACATTTAATAACTAGAGACACAAAAAATCCATTATTGGCATTAATGCAGATGACACTAACTTAATATGGAAGAAAGTGAAGAGGAGCTTAAAAAGCTCTTGAGAGAACGGACAATGTGCATTTTAGAGATTGATTAAAGTTTGTAATTGATCTCATCATACACTCTAGTAAAATAAGATGATGCATCCAGGCTTCCCGTATGTATGAAAGAATTTATCTGTGAAGGGTGGAATTTATGTATGAAACAGTGTCAACTTTATTCTCTTAATTCAGAAGTCTCTCATAATTAATAGACTAGAGCAGAATTGTTGGCTTCAGACAGAAAATATATAAGAATCTCGAATAAACATGCATTATGGAAGGAAAGTTAATACAAAATAGTATTACATAATTCAAGATCATAAGTTACGCAAGTAATATACTTGCAACAAAGGTCCGTTTGTACTATGGCTATGTTTTCCTTGTTCATATATGGATGTGAGAGTTTTTATGGAGTACTATGAGCAGAAGGCTGAGCGCCCAAAGAACGTTGATGCTTTGAACTGTGTGTGTGGTGTTGGAGAAGACTCTTGAGAGTCCCTTGGACTGCAAGGAGATCCAACCAGTCCATTCTGAAGGAGATCAGCCCTAGGATTTCTTTGGAAGAGGAATGATGCTAAAGCTGAAACTCCACCTCATGGCCACCTCATGCGAAGAGTTGACTCATTGGAAAAGACTCTGATGCTGGGAGGGATTGGGGGCAAGGGAAGAAGGGGACACCAGAGGATGAGGTGCCTGGGTGGCATCACTGACTCGATGGACGTGAGTCTCAGGGAACTCTGGGAGTTGGTGTTGGACAGGGAGGCCTGGCGTGCTGTGATGCATGGGGTCACAAAGAGTCAGATACGACTGAGTGACTGATCTGATCTGATCTGTACGTTTTTTTTTATTCTTTTTTGTTTTTAATTTTATTTTATTTTTAAACTTTACAATATTGTATTAGTTTTGCCAAACATCAAAATAGATCCGCCACAGGTATACATGTGTTCCCCATCCTGAACCCTCCTCCCTCCTCCTCCATATACCATCCCTCTGGGTCGTCCCTGTGCACCAGCCCCAAGCATCCAGTATCGTGCATTGAACCTGGACTGGCAACTCGTTTCATACATGATATTGTACATGTTTCAATGTCATTCTCCCAAATCTTCCCACCCTCTCCCTCGCCAACAGAGTCCAGAAGATTATTCTATACATCAGTGTCTCTTTTGCTGTCTCATACACAGGGTTATTGTTACCATCTTTCTAAATTCCATATATATGCGTTAGTATACTGTATTGGTGTTTTTCTTTCTGGCTTACTTCACTCTGTATAATATGCTCCAGTTTCATCCACCTCATTAGAACTGATTCAAATGTATTCTTTTTAGTGGCTGAGTAATACTCCATTGTGTATATGTACCACAGCTTTCTTATCCATTCATCTGCTGATGGACATCTAGGTTGCTTCCATGTCCTGGCTATTATAAAACAGTGCTGCAATGAACACTGGGGTACACGTGTCTCTTTCCCTTCTGGTTTACTCAGTGTGTATGCCCAGCAGTGGGATTGCTGATCATAAGGCAGTTCTATTTCCAGTTTTTTAAGGAATCTCCACTCTGTTCTCCATATTGGCTGTACTAGTTTGCATTCCCACCAACAGTGTAAGAAGGTTCCCTTTTCTCCACACCCTCTCCAGCATTATTGCTTGTAGACTTTTGGATCGCAGGCATTCTGACTGGCATGAAATGTACCTCATAGTGGTTTTGATTTGCATTTCTCTGATAATGAGTGATGTTGAGCATCTTTTCATGTTTTGTTAGCCATCTGTATATCTTTTTTGGAGAAATGTCTGTTGAGTTCTTTGGCCATTTTTTGATTGGGTCATTTATTTTTCTGGAGTTGAGCTGTAGGAGTTGCTTGTATATTTTTGAGACTAGTTGTTTGTCTGTTGCTTCTTTTGCTATTATTTTCTCCCATTCTGAAGGCTGTCTTTTCACCTTGCTAATAGTTTCCTTTGATGTGCAGAAGCTTTTAAGTTTAATTAGGTCCCATTTGTTTATTTTGCTTTTATTTCCAGTATTCTGGGAGGTGGGTCATAGAGGATCCTGCTGTGATGTATGTCAGAGAGTGTTTTGCCTAGGTTCTCCTCTAGGAGTTTTATAGTTTCTGGTCTTACGTTGAGATCTTTAATCCATTTTGAGTTTATTTTTGTGTATGGTGTTAGAAAGTGTTCTCGTTTCATTCTTTTACAAGTGGTTGACCAGATTTCCCAGCACCACTTGTTAAAGAGATTGTCTTAATCTATTGTATATTTTTTGCCTCCTTTGTCAAAAATAAGGTGTCCATATGTGTGTGGATTTATCTCTGGATTTCTATTTTGTTCCATTGATCTATATTTCTGTCTTTGTGCCAGTACCATACTGTCTTGATAACTGTGGCTTTGTAGTAGAGCCTGAAGTCAGGTAGGTTGATTCCTCCAGTTCCATTCTTCTTTCTCAAGATGGCTTTGGCTATTCGAGGTTTTTTGTATTTCCATACAAATTGTGAAATTATTTGTTCTAGCTCTGTGAAGAATACTGTTGGTAGCTTGATAGGGATTGCATTGAATCTATAAATTGCTTTGGGTAGTATACTCATTTTCACTATATTGATTCTTCCAATCCCATGAACATGATATATTTCTCCATCTATTAGTGTCCTCTTTGATTTCTTTCACCAGTGTTTTATAGTTATTGTTTTCTTTTTTTTTTTTTTTTTTTTTTTTTTTTTTCTATATATAGGTCTTTAGTTTCTTTAGGTAGATATATTCCTAAGTATTTCATTCTTTTCGTTGCAATGGTGAATGGAATTGTTTCCTTAATTTCTCTTTCATTTTCTCATTATTAGTGTATAGGAATGCAAGGGATTTCTGTGTGTTGATTTTATATCCTGCAACTTTACTATGATCACTGATTAGTTCTAGTAATTTTCTGGTGGAGTCTTTAGGGTTTTCTATGTAGAGAATCATGTCATCTGCAAATAGTGAGAGTTTTACTTCTTCTTTTCCATTTGGATTCCTTTTATTTCTTTTTCTGCTCTGATTGCTGTGGCCAAAACTTCCAAAACTATGTTGAATAGTAATGGTGAAAGTGGGCACCCTTGTCTTTTTCCTGACTTGAGAGGAAACGCTTTCAATTTTTCACCATTGAGGATAATGTTTGCTGTGGGTTTGTACATCTTATGATAGGTCAGAATATTCATGTATATCTCACCATTTCTATATCTACATCTAAAATCTGTGTTTATATCTCCTGAAGAGGAAAAGACCACTGAATGCAGGCATTAAAAGTTATTGTTCACTTGCCATACTATCAGCAACTTAGTAAAGGCCTCCTGTCTCTCAAAGTACCTAATTTTATCTACTGGATAAAACCAAATTTTTTCTTTGGATCTCATTTCAACTAATGAAAGCATTGTTTAACTCAACACAGAAATACACACATGCACATACATGCACAAACAGCTTTTTTTTTTTTTTTAGGCCAGTGTTTATCTCATACTCTTTAGTGTCAATAGTTTCACATTTTATTTAAAAGTTAAAGCAGAAAAGTGAATCCAGTGTTCGTAGATATAAGAAATAGGATCATGAATATGTACAAAGAAAAGAAAGTTTGGAATATCAGAGGTCCCAAGCACAGTTTGCATTTTTTGTAAACATTTATTCTCTTACAAATTTTTAAGTTTGCTCTAAATATTTAAGATTTATATTTATGACTGAAGAGAAGTACAACATTGCTATAGCTTGATGATGATGGTCAATTTTGCAGTCTTTTACACTACTGCCATATTTTGCCTTTTCCCAGAAGACTAACTCGGGATTTTGCAAGAAGCATTTATATTTAATTTAAAAATGACACACAGGTACAAAAATGAAAATACAGACCAATGGAACAAGATAGAGAGCCCAGAAATAAACACATGCACATTCAGTTAATTAATCTACAACAAAGGAGTTAAGAATATACAATGAACAAAAACAGTCTCCTCAATAAATGATGCTGGGAAGCTAGATAACTACATGTAAAAGAATGAAATTAAAACATTTTCTAACAACACACACACACACACACAAATAAACTCAAAAGGAATTAAAGGCCTAAATGTAAGACTGGATACTACAAAACTAGAGGAAAACATACATAGAACCTCTGATATAAATCACGGCAATATCTTTATGAATTTGACTCCTAGAGTAATGGAAATAAACAAATGGGACCTAGTTAAACTTAAAAATTTCTTCTCAGCAAAGGAAAACAAAAAAAAAGAAATGACAACCTACAGAACAGTGGAAAATATTTGTTAATGATGTGATTAACCTCCAGGGATTAATCTCTAAAATATAAAAACAGCTTATGAAGTTTAATATAAAAAATAAAAATAAAAACAACAATCCAAAAATGGGCAGAAGATCTAAATGCACATTTCTCTGAAGCAGACATACAGATGGCCAACAGACACATGAAAAGATGCCCAACATTTCTAATTATTAGAGAAATGAAAATCAAAACTATAGTGAGATACCACTTCACACCAGTCCAATCATTATCAAAAATGTACAAATAATAAAGGCTGGAAAGGGTGTGGAGAAAAGAGAACCTTCTAAACTGTTGGTGGGAATGTAAACTGCTACAACCAGCATGGAGAACAGTAAGGAGGTTCTTAAAAACTAAAAATAGAGCTACCATATGACCCAGCAATACCTCTCCTGGGCATACATCCAGAGGAAACCATAATTTACAAAGATACAGGCACCCCGATGTTCAGTGCAACACTTTTACAACAACTGAGACATGGAAGCAACCTAAATGTCCATCAAAAGAGGAATGGATAAAGAAGAGGTGGGACATGTATACAAGGGTATATTATTCAGTCATAAAAAAGGATGAAATAATGCCACTTGCAGCAACATAGATGGACCTAGACATTATCATACTAAGTGAAGTAAGACAGAGAAAGACAAACATCGTATGGTATTGTGTATATGTTGATTCTTAAAAATAAAAAGAGATACAAACAAACTTACATACAAAACAAAACAAACCAAAAAACATGGAAAACAAATTTATGGTTATCAAAGGGGAAAGCAAGGGGAATAAATTAGGAGTTTGGGATTAAAATGTACACAATACTATATATAAAATATAAAACTGACAAAGACCTACAGTATAGCACCAGGAATTATACTCAATATTTTGCAATATCCTCTAAGAGAAAAGAATCTGAAAAAAATAGAGGTGTGTGTGTGTGTGTGTATGTGTGTTTAGTTGCTAAGTCATGTCCGATTCTTTATAAACCCATGGACTGCAGTCCTCCAAGCTCCTCTGTCCATGGGATTTCCCAGGCAAGAATATTGGATCAGTTTGCCATTTCCATCTCCAGGGCACTTTCCCCACCCAGGGCTTGAACCCTCACCTCCTGCATTGGCAGACAGATTCTTTACTGAGGAGCCACCAGGGAAGCCCAGAGATACATATGGAGATATATATATATATATATATACTTTGCTGTACACCTGAAATTAACACAACATTGTAAATCAACTATACTTCAATAAAAATGAAATATTAATTCAAAAAACAAATTTTTAAATGGCCTACAGGTAATTTGACTCCAAGAAAAGTAAGCAATAATTTAAGTATCACCATTTATATATCTCCATTACATAAGACTCTTCAAGTGACCCCTGTTCCCTTCCCACTGTATGCTCCTACTTCTATCTCTAGTCTCAGGCCTCAGTCTGACGTCAAACACTACATGTGCACAACTTGCATTGTGGATCTGGGAGAAGGAAAATCCCAGTTTTATTGTTTAATAGCCATTTGAGTGTTATGAACTTAATTTTGTCCTCCTACACTTTTCTGTTGGAGTCTTAATTCTGTATCTACACAGAAAGAAAGCCATGAGAGAGCCCAGTGAGAAGGCAGTCATCTCAAAGCCAAGGACGGACTTCTCAAGAAAAACCAACTTGATCTTAACTCCTAGCCTCCAGAACATGAGAGAATAATGTTCTGTCTGTGGTATTTTGTGATGGCAGCCCTAGTAAACTAAGACAAGATCCTAAAACATCTTTGAATCTAAATTACTTTAACTATTTATATACCTTATAATGACAACAGATTGTATTGACTAACATGTGAAATAAACTAGAAACAATGATGTACATACCCATAAATCTTATTTTCTCTCAGTATGTTTTTCCTGGGACTTCCAGTTCCATTGAACTCATTCCCAGGGCTTCCCTGGTGACTCAGAGGTAAAGAAACAACATGCCAATTCAGGAGATGTGGGTTTTATCTCTGGGTCAGGAAGACCCCCTGAAGAAGGAAAAGGCAACCTGCCCCAGTATTCTTGCCTGGGAAATCCCACAGACAGAGGAGCCTGGAGGCTCTAGTCCATGGGGTTGCAAAGAGTCAGGTACAACTTAGCAACTAAACAACAACAAACTCAATCCCATCAGTGGTTCATGTTATAAATATAAGGGCAGAAAATGAGAAGAGAAAAAGTTAATAATCAAAGGCATCTACAGAAATTTCATTTGCATAACATTTACAAAATATTATTCAAATAATATCATTTTGTTTTTACTTTCCTCTAGTTCTGATAATAGTATTCTTCAAGAATATGTCTGTTAGAATATTAATTTTATCTTTAAATGAAAATTTTTGAAATGAATAACACCCTTAGAAATTCTTACAGTATTACAATGTAAGTAAATAAAAAATGAAAATGACTTCATCTTTTATAAGCAATTAATGGATTTTTGGTCTCATATTTAAACATCACTTTGTTGGGTCTCCCAAATATTCTGCCTGGAACTTGTGAGTAACATTGAAGTGTGCCAACAACTCAGGAGAAGAGATCTTTCTCTGCCCCAATTTGCCTTCACTTCATAACCCATAGACTCCTTACAGTTTTTTCTTGACAAAAAGCTGATAATCATGATTAATCCCTCACTTTCTTTCCCTTCCCATTTAACATCTGCGGCAGTCCATGGGGTCTCGAAGAATCGGACACGACTGAGCGACTTCACTTTCACTTTTCACTTTGATGCATTGGAGAAGGAAATGGCAACCCACTCCAGTGTTCTTGCCTGGAGAATCCCAGGGACGGGGGAACCTGGTGGGCTGCCGTCTATGGGGTCGCACAGAGTCGGACACGACTGAGGCGACTTAGCAGCAGCAGCAGCAGCAGATCAACATTCAGAATCTGACCACCCTCCCCACCTCCATCTCCACCAGTTCTGATTCAAATCTCCCCTGGATTATTTTAATTACATTAACTTAACTATTTTAATAGATACACATGTGTTACTGACCTTTCCCTCTTTCTCACTCTTCCTTACATTATGTTCTTTTCAGTCCTTGAGCCAGGAACCCTGCAAAGGATCAGGCACACACCTCAACTCTCCTCCAGCAAGGGAGCTTTACCTCTCAGGACAGTCCCACACATGCTCTTTTCTTCCATCAATTTCCCCAAAGCCGGCTGAATCTGCACTTGATCACCATTGTCTCTAATTAAAGGTAGGGAGAAGACAGGAACTGATATTAAATACATCTGGCATTCTAGACTAGTTAAGTTTTTACTTGTGTGGGTGCCCATGCACACATGCACTCAGTCGTGTCCACCTCTTTGTGATCCCCTGGAGTGTAGCCCACAAGGGTCCTGTGTCCATGGATTTCTCCAGGCAAGAATACTGGAGTGGGCTTCTATTTCCTTCTCTAGGGGATCTTCCTAGCCCAGGGACTGAACCCGAGTCTCTTGCCTCTTCTACAATGAAAGGCAGATTCTTTACCTCTGCATCCCCTGGGAAGCCCATCTTTAAGTACATGAAATTATTACATTCATTTAACAGACAATGAAACCAATGAGCATCTGGAGTATTTGTATAACTCTGAACAAGTGTAATCTAGCTAACTAGTAGCAGCACTGGGATTCAAACCCAGATAACTCTGAGGCTAATTCCCACACCCCATCTACCACATGCTGCCTTGAAGACATTCTTTAGCACTTCTCATTGGCCTCACTGGTATTCCGGAATGACCATTCTGGCAGGTAGTAAGAGGACGTGTTTAGGAAGCAGAACAAAGCAGAATTTGAAGACTATATCTTCATATTAAAATAGAAATAAACATTTCTAACATGGAGAGTTCTTTAATTAAATCAAAGAACCCAGATAAAGGAGTTAGCACCATTACTAGGAAAGACTAAGAACACACACACAGATACACACCTTGCTACTTCTCTTACCCTCTTTCTCATTCAGTTCAGTTCAGTCACTCAGTCGTGTCTGACTGTTTGCAACCCCATGGACTGTAGCACTCCAGGCTTCCCTGTCCATCACTAACTCCCAGAGCTTGCTCAAACTCATGTCCGTTGAGTCAGTGATGCCATCCAACCGTCTCATCCTCTGTGGTCCCCTTCTTCTCATGCTTTCAGTGTTTCCCAGCATCAGGGTATTTTCAAATGAGTCATTTCTTTGCATCAGGTGGCCAAAGTATGAGAATTTCAGCTTCAGCATCAGTCCTTCCAATGAATATTCAGGACTGATTTATTTGAGGATGGCCTGGTTGGATCTCCTTGCAGTCCAAGGAATTCTCAAGAGTCTTCTCCAACACCACAGTTCAAAAGCATTAGTCTTTTGGCGCTCAGTTTTCTTTATGGTCCTGCTCTCACACCATACATGACTACTGGAAAAAGCATAGCTTTGACTAGATGGACCTGTGTTGGCAAAGTAATGTCTGCTTTTTAAAATGCTGTCTAGGTTTGTCATAGCTTTTCTTTGAAGGAGCAAGCATCTTTTAATTTCATGGCTTCAATCACCATCTGCAGTGATTTTGGAGCCCAAGAAAATAAAGTCTGTCACTGTTTCCATTGTTTCCCCAGCTATTTGCCATGAAGTGATGGGATTGGATGCCATGATCTTCATTTTCTGAATGGCGAGTTTTAAGCCAGCTTTTCCACTCTTCTCTTTCACTTTCATCAAGAGACTCTTTAGTTCTTTGCTTTCTGCCATAAGGGTGGTGTTATCTGCTTATCTGAGCTTGTTGATATTTCTCCCGGCAATCTTGATTCCAGCTTGCATTTCATCCATCCCAACATGTCACATGATGTACTCTGCATAGAAGTTAAATAAGTAGAGTGACTATATACAGCCTTGATGTACTCCTTTCCCAGTTTGGAGCCAGTCTGTTCTTCCCAGTCTGGCTCTAATTGTTGCTTCTTGACCTGCATACAGATTTCTCTGGAGCCCAGTCAGGTGGTCTGGTGTTCCCATGTCTTTCAGAATTTTCCACAGCTTATTGTGACCACAAAGTCAAAAGCTTTGACATAGACAATAAAGCAGAACTAGATGTTTTTCTGGAACTCTCTTGCTTTATCAAAGATCAAATGGATGTTGGCAATTTGACCTCTGCTTCCTCTGCCTTTGTTACAGTCCAGCTCTCACAACTGTACATGACCACTAGGAAGACCATAATTCTTTATTGTATAAAGTTAATGAAAGAGTCAAATATTTATATCTGTTGTTGTGCAAATAAAGATGTTAAAAAATAAGATCAATAAATCTTTGGTCATTTCATTGGCCAATTGTGTCTTCTTTTGTCTGTCATATTAAGAGCTTCTAATATGTCTCAGGTGATTGATCATTTGCAATAGAAGTGAAAATTTTAGTTATATAATTCCACAGATTGCTTTGGAAGGCAATACAACAGAAAACTGATACTGTTTGATCTTTTTCACAGTTGTTCCTTTATGGAAAATAAACTTTAAAATGCCATTATGGAATATAGTGAAGTGATCTAAATATTTACAATTATAAGAAAAGGTTCAAGAATGGTGTACTTGGCAAGTATTTCTAAATTGTACACAATTTGTTAAAAACAATAAAATACCATTTATCATTTTAAAAAAGAAAATACTCAAAAAGTTATTGGTAATTTTTCTTAATCTCTCTTTTTCAATATTGTTTGAAAAACAGGGTTTTATAATTTAATATGATAAACTGAATATCATTTAAGGAATGGCTTTGACTTACAAACCACAAAAGTATGTTTCACTCTATTTTTTTATATTAGTTCAATATTAAAAAAAAAAAAAGAATCATGAGCCCTTTGGCTCTGATCAATTAGACAAAAATTTTGGCTGCTTTTTAAAAAATCTACTTTTTGTATGGCTGTAAAACAAGGCAAGTTTTAGGGCAATATTTACCTTGAATATATTTGACTGTTGAAATTAAGTCTTTTCTTAGAAATGTGCTTTCCACTGCCAAGATAAAAGCACAGAGTAGTACAAAGATTTTTATTTGATTATATTTTTCTTTCCAGTGGTATTTTATTTCCAGTGAGGTATCTGGAAATTCCCCAGATTAATAAAACATCAGTATTAAAAATATAATAAATAATTATAGAGTAAAATCAAATTACATAAGAATTGAAAAAAAAATATCCTCTCTTCATTAAAACTTTTTAGGAATGGAAAGTTTATGAGGGATTATCTCTTGAATGCTGGAGAAAAATCATGCCCAACACTCCATTACCAAAAATAACATTACTGGGGCGGGGAGGAGCCAAGATGGCGGAGGAGTAGGACGGGGAGAACATTTTCTCCCCCACAAATTCATCAAAAGAGCATTTAAACGTCGAGTAAATTCCACAAAACAACTTCTGAATGCCGGCAGAGGACATCAGGCACCCAGAAAAGCAACCCAACTCTTCGAAAGGAGGTAGGAAAAAATATAAAAGACAAAAAAAGAGACAAAAGAGGGAGGGATGGAGTTCCGTCCGGGAAGGGAGTCTTAAAAAGAGAAAGTTTCCAAACACCAGGAAACCTTCTCACTGCTGAATCTGTGCCGAGCTTTGGAAGCACAGAGGGCAACATAATGGGGAGAAAAATAAATAAACAATTAAAACTCGCAGATTGCAAGCCCTACGGTAACTCCCCCAGCGGAGAAGCAGCACAGACGCCTGCACACGCCATTAGCAAGCGGGGGCTGGGCAGGGAGGCGCAGCGCGGGCTGCATCACTTAGAGTAAGAATCTGGCCTGAATACCCTGAGCGCTATCTGAGCGAAATAATTTGGGCTAGCAAACCAGACTGTGGGATATCTACCACGCGAAAAGCCAGCCCCAACCTAAGACACCGCCAGGCCCGCGCACGGAACAAAGGACTGAACAGAGATAGCCGGCTGCAGACCATTCTGGTGACAGGCAGCCAGAGCCGGAAGGGGGCAATCGCAGCCCCAGAGAGACATTATCTATAAAACTGTAAGCAGGCTTCTTTGCTAACTAAAACTTCTTGGGGGTCTGGACGGTTAACATCTGCCTGAGAAGGTGCGCCGGTTTTACACCCAGATAACCGAGTGGCAGGGAGGCGATAAGTCGCAGCATTGGCGCTCGCCAAACACCTCATCACCTGAGCTGCTCGGACCTGGGAAGAGCACAAAATGCAGGCCCAACTGAGTCTGCGACTCTGAGGACTACCCGAGTGCCTGAACCTGAGCGGCTTGGACCGGGGAGGTACATGCAGCCCAGGGCCGGCCTTGGATTGATCCCGGCGGAACAACCTAGAGCCCGAGCAGTGTGGGCAGGGAGGCTACACGCGCCGTGAGCGGGGTCAGACCCAGTGTGGCTGAGGCACTGCGAGCGCACGCCAGTGTTATTTGTTTGCAGCATCCCTCCCTCCCTCCCCACAGCGCAACTGAACAAGTGAGCCTTAAAAAAAAAAAAAATGTCCACCATCCCCTTTGTGTTAGGGTGGAAACCAGACACTGAAGAGACCAGCAAACAGAAGAAGCTATAACAGAGGGAAACGCCCTGAAGCTACAGGCAACAGATGAAAACCCTGTGGTTACTACGGACTACATAGGAAGGGGCCTATAGATCTTGAGAAATATAAGTCGGACCAAGGAACTAGCCAAAAATGAACTGAACCCACAATACTCACAACAAAACCAGAAAAACCTAGATATATTTTTACGATCATTCTTTCTTTCTTTTTTTTAATTAAAAAAAATTTTTAAGTCCTCTATTGTTCCTTTAATTTTCACTTTTATAACCTATTACTTTGCAAAAAAAAAAAAAAGACCCTATTTTTTTCTTCTTCAGCAAACTTCATATATATATATTTTATAATTTTTTGACCTGTTTTTTTTTTTTTTTCCTTCTTTTCTTTAACATTGTATTTCTGAAATTTCAAACTCTACACTAGTTTTTCAATTTTAGCTTTTTGGTATATGTTATCAATTTTGTACCTATAGTTTTTTTTATAATTTCTGTGACTTTTTTTTTTCTTCTGTTCTTTCTCTTCTTCTTTTATATAACATTGTATATCTGAAATTCCAAACTCTACTCTAGATTTTTAATTTATGCTTTTTGGTATTTGATATCAATTTTGTACCTGTATTTTCTTTATGATTTTTGCAACATTGTTTGTTTTTGTTTGTTTGTTTGTTTTCTGTCTTTATGCTTCTTCTTCCTTTTTTTAACATTGTATTTTTGAAATTCCAAACTCTACTCTAGATTTTTAATTTTTGCTTTTTGGTATTAGTTATCAATTTTGTACCTATATTTTCTTTATAATTTTTGCGACCTTGATTGTTTTTCTTTGTTCGTTTTTTCTCTCTTTCTTTTCCTTCTTCTTTTCTTTAACATCGTATTTTTAAATTCCAAACTCTACTCTAGATTTTTAATTTTTGCTTTTATGTATTTGTTACCAATTTTGTACCTTTAAGAACCCAATATTCAGGACCCATTTTTCACTAGGGAGCAAGATTACTGGCTTGACTGCTTTCTCTCCCTTTGGACTCTCCTTTTTCTCCACCAGGTTGCCTGTGTCTCCTCCCTAACCCCTCTCTACTCTACCCAACTCTGTGAATTTCTGTGTGATCCAGACGGTGGAGAACACTTAGGGAACTGATTACTGGCTGGATCTGTCTCCCTCCTTTTCATTCCCCCTTTTATCCTTCTGGCCACCTCTGTCTCCTTCCTCCTTCTTCTCTTCTCTGTATAACTCGTGAACATCTCTGAGTGGTCCAGTTGTGGAGTGCACATAAGGAAGTGACTACTGGCTACCCCACTCTCTCCACTATTGATTCCACCTCATCATTTGGGTCACCTCTAACTCCCTCCTCCCTCTTCTCTTCTCCATGTAATGCTGCGAACCTCTCTGAGTGACCCTCACAGTAGAGAAACTTTTCATCTTTCACGTAGATGTTTTATCAATGGTGCTGTATAGAAGGAGAAGTTTTGAAACTTCTGTAAAAATAAGACCAATAACTGGAAGCAGGAGGCTTAAGTCCAAACCCTGACTCCAGGGAACTCCTGACTCCAAGGAATATTAATTGACAGGAGCTCATCAAATGCCTCCATACCGACACTGAAA
>NW_020191822.1:83140-105224 GCF_002263795.3 Bos taurus | reverse complement strand
TAAATTTTCATCTGTCTCTCGTGTAGATGGAGTTGAGTTTATTTTCCCTGTTGCAACAGTCTCTGTCCCCTTTTTACAGTAGTCTTAAACAAGCCTTCCTGCCTTAAACCATGTGGCATAATTATCTATTGACAATATTCAAGTTACTGTTCACCGTGACATGAGTAGAAATGTGGTGGTCAGGTTCTCAGCTGTGAGCTAGTATGTGCATAATTTAAATGTGAGATAAAATAGAGAATGTGAGTACATTGTGAGCAAATTTATTCTGTGACTAATGTCTGAGCTTATGGTGGATGGAAAACATGTTTGTGTATACATGTATAGAAGCATGTTCTGGATTTTAAGAAATGTGTAAGTGAAAAGTGTGGGTGGGAAATTCCCCCCCCAATCCCTGGAAAGACCCCATTCCTGGACCTCCCTTTTATTTTCCTGAAAAAGTCCCCCCTTTTGTGAGTAAACCTTGTGAGTAAGGTCCTGAAATTGAGTTGACTATATCAGCATGTTTTGGCTTCCCTGGTAGCTCAGCTGGTAAAGAATCTGCCTGCAATGCAGAAGATCCTGTTTCGATTCCTGGGTTGGGAAGATCCTTGGAGAAGGGATAGGCTACCCACTCCAGGAGTCTTGGGCTTCCCTGGTGGCTCAGATGGTTAAAGAATCCACCTGCAATGTGGCAGATCTGGGTTCGATACCTGGGTCAGGAAGATCCCCTGGAGGGGTCCTAGCAACCCACTCCAGCATTCTGGCCTGGCGAATCCCCACGGACAGAAGAGCCTGGCAGCTACAGTTACAGTCCATGGGTCACCAAAGAGTCGGACACGGACTGAGCGGCTAACACAGACACACAGACACCACACGCACACACACACATCAGCATGTTTATGTGAAACAATGAATGTGTTGGTGCACGCATGTGAATGTATGTGTTTTTGAATTTGAGTTTGAGGGCAAATCAGTGTGTGTTTTTAGTGTTGCAAGAATGTGTATGTATGTCAACATATCTCCTGTGTGACATTGTATGTGTGAGCATGTTCATGGATGAGGAGTGTTTTCTTAGGATAAATGTGTGTGCTTAAAATGAATATTTAAGTGTGTTCACCTGTATAAATGAATTTGTAGGCATGTGAATGCATATTAGCATTAATACTGAGTAGTTGGGGTAAATGTGTTTTTTGTGTGATCTTGTTTATGTGTGAATACATTTGAGTAAGGTTATTTGTGAGCATATATGTGGGAGTACACTCAATGTTTTTTATTTTTTAAATTAGTTACTTGGAGGATAATTATTTACAATATCGTGATGGATTTTGCTATACATCAACATGAATCAAGCCATTCATATATGTGTCACCCCTCTTCCCGAATCTCCCTCCCACCTCCCTCCCCACTGCTGGAAAAAACCATAGTTTTGACTAGAGGGACCTTTGTCTCTAAAGTAATGTCTCTTCTTTTTAATACACTGTCTAGATTTGCCATAGCTTTTCTTCCAAGGAGCAAGCAATCTTTTAATCATGGCTGCAGTCACCATCTGCAGTGATTCTGGAGCCCAAGAAAATAAAGTCAGGTCACTGTTTCCATTGTTTCTCATCAATTTGCCATGAAGTGATGGGACAAGGTGTCATGGTCTTTGTTTTTCAGTGTTGAATTTTAAGCCAGCTTTTTCACTCTCCTGTTTCACTTTCATCAAGAGGTTCTTTCGTTCCTCTTTGCTTTCTGCCCATAAGGGTACTGTCACCTGCATTTCTGAGGCTAGTTACTGATATTTCTCCCGACAATCTTGATTCCAGCTTGTGCTTCATCCAGCCTGGCATTTCGCATGATGTACTCTGCATATAAATTAAATAAGTAAAGTGACTATATACAGCCCTGATGTATCCCTTTCCCAATTTGGAACCAGTCTGTTGTTCCATGTCTGGTTCTAACTCTTGCTTCTTGACCTGCATACAGATCTGTCAGGTGGTAAGTAAGGTGGGCTGGTATTCCCATCTCCTTAAGAGTGTTGCAGAGTTTGTTGTGATCCACACAGTCAAAGCCTTTAGCATAGTCATCGAAGCAGAAGGAGATGTTTTTCTGGAGCTCTCTTTCTTTTTCGATGATATAAAGGATGTTGACAATTTGATCTCTGATTCCTCTGCCTTTTCTAAATCCAGCTTGAACTTCTGGAAGTTCTCAGTTCACATACTGTTGAAGCCTAGCTTGGAGAATTTTGAGCATTCCTTTGCTAGTCTGTGAGATGAGTGCATTTGTGCAGTAGTTTGAACATTCTTTGGCATTGCCTTTCTTTGGGACTGGAATGAAAACTGACCTTTTCCAGTCCTGTGGCCACTGCTGAGTTTTCCAAATTTGCTGGCATATTAAGTGCAGCATTTTCACAGCATTATCTTTTAGATTTGAAATAGCTCAGCTGGAATGCCATCCCCTCCACTAGCTTTATTCAATAGTGATGCTTCCTAAGGCCCACTGGACTTCACATTCCAAGATGTCTGGCTGTATGTGAGTGATCACATCATCGTGGTTATCTGGGTCATGAAGATCATTTTTGTATAGGTCTTCTGTGTATTCTTGCCATCTCTTCTTAATATCTTCTGTTTTTCTTAGGTCCATATCATTTCTGTCCTTTATTGAGCCCATCTTTGCATGAAATATTCCCTTGGTATCTCTAATTTTCTTGAGGAGATTGGTAGTCTTTCCCATTCCATTGTTTTCCTCTATTTCATTGCATTGATCACTGAAGAAGGCTTTCTTATCTCTCCCTGCTATTCTTTGGTACTCTGGATTCAGATGGATATATCTTTCCTTTTCTCCTTTGCCTTTTGCTTCTCTTCTTTTCTCTGCTATTTGTAAGGCCTTCTCAGACAACCATTTTGCCTGCTTGCATTTCTTCTTCTTGGGGATGGTTTTTATCACCGCCTCTTGCACAATGTTAGGAACCTCCGTCCACAGTTCTTCAGGAACTCTTTCTATAAGATCTAATCCCTTGAATCTATTGGTCACTTCCACTGTATAATCGTAAGGGAATTGATTTAGGTCACACCTGAATGCTTTAGTGGTTTTCCCTTCGTTCTTCAACTTAAGTCTGAATTTGGCAATAAGGAGTTCATGATCTGAGTCACAGTCAGCTCCTGGTCTTGTTTTTGCTGACTGTATAGAGCTTCTCCATCTTCGACTGCCAAGAATATACTCAGTATGATTTCGGTGTTAACCATCTGGTGATGTCCATGTGTAGTCATCTAGTGGTGTTGGAAGAGGGTGTTTGCTATGACTAGTGCGTTCTCTTGGCAAAACTCTGTTAGCCTTTGCCCTGCTTCATTTTGTACTCCAAGGCCAAACTTGCTTGTTCCTTCAGGTATGTCTTGACTTCCTGCTTTTGCTTTCTAGTCCCCTATGATGAAAAGGATACCTTCTTTTGGTGTTAGTTCTATAAGGTCTTGCACGTCTTCATCAAACCAGTCAATTCAGCGTCTTTGGCATTAGTGGTTGGGGCATAGACTTGGATTACTGTGATAGTGAATGGTTTGCCTTGGAAACGAACAGAGATCATTCTGTCTTTTTTGAGATTGAACCCAAGTACTGCATTTCAGACTCTTTTGTCGACTATGAGGTCTAGTCCATTTCTTCTAAGGGATTCTTGTCCACAGCAGTAGATACAATGGCCAACTGAATTAAACTTGCCCATTCTGGTCCATTTTAGTTCACTGATTCCTAAAGTGTCCATGTGTACTCTTGCAATCTCCTGTTTGACCACTTCCAATTTACCTTGATTCATGGACCTAGCATTCCAGGTTCCTATACAATATTGTTCTCTACAGCATCAAACTTTACTTCTATCACCAGTCACATCCACACCTGGGCACTGTTTATGCTTTGCCTCAGCCTCTTCATTCTTCCTGGAGCTATTTCTCCACTCTTCTCCAGTAGTGTATTGGGTATGTACTGACCTGAGGAGTTCATCTTTCAGTGTCATATATTTTTGCCTTTTCATACTCTTCATGGGGTTCTTAAGGCAAGAATACTGAAGTGGTTTGCCATTCCTTCTCCAGTGAACCACATTTTGTTAGAACTCTGCACACTGACCCATCCGTCTTGCATGGCCCTACATGGCATGGCTCATCGTTTCATTGAGTTAGACAAGGTTGTGATCCAAGTGATCGGTTTGGTTAGTTTTCTGTAATTGTGGTTTCCATTCTGTCTGTTCTTTGATGGATAAGCATACGAGACTTGTGGAAGCTTCCTGATGGGATGGACTGGCTGTGGCTGTCGGGGCACATGGGTCTTGCTCTGATGGGCAGGGCCATGCTCAGTAAATCTTTAATCCAATTTTCTGTGGATTGGAGGGGCTGCGTTCCCTCCCTGTTCTGTCCTGAGGCTAAACTATGATGGGGTAATGGAGGTCCTTCAAAAGAACTTATGCCAGGACTGTTAGATTCAGTGACCCTGACGCCACAGCAAGCCAGTGTCGACCCATGCTTCCACTGGAATCTCCTGGATACTCACAGGCAAGTCTGGCTCATTCCCTTGTGGGGCCACTGCTCCTTTCTCCTGGGTCCTAGTGCACACAAGGTTTTGTTTGTGCCCTCCAAGAGTCTGTTTCCCTAGTCCTGTGTAAGTTCTATAATCAAAGCCCACAAAGCCTTCAAAATCACATTCCCTGGGGGTTCTCAGTCTCTTTGCTGGATTCCCAGGTTGGGAAATCTTTTGTCGGCCCTGGAACTTTCACAACAGTGCGAGAACTTCTTTGGTATACTTGTTTGATTGTTGTCCAGTTTGTGAGTTGTCTGCTTGGTGGCTCTATGGTGGGGCTTACACACCACACCTTCCAGGTCTGTTGCATCCAGAGCCCCTGTTCCCATGGCAGGACACTGCTGACCTATGCAGCCATAGAGGAGACTCAAACACTGAAAGGCAGGTGTGGCTCAGTCTCTTGTGGGGTCCCTGGGTCCTGGTGCACACAAGGTTTTGTTTGAGCCCTCTGAGCATCTCTGATGGGTATGAGGTTTGATTCTAAACACGATTTCGCCTCTCCTACCATCTCATTTGGGCTTCTCCTTTGCCCTCGGACATGGGGTATCTTTTTTCAGTGGGATCCAACATTGTCCTCTCCATGGTTGTTCAACAGTTCTTTGCAATTTTGGAGTTCTCATGGGAGAAGATGAATGCACATCCTTCTACTCCACAATCTTGTGGGACCTGTCTGTTCACTGAGTCTTGAGGGTGGGGGAAAGTGTGCAGCTGAAGTGCTGTCCAGCAAGGAAAGGATGCAGCCCAAAGGTGCTGGTGCTCCAGTGCTGGTTCCACCTCTGGAGAAGTGCACTCCTCCCTCCATGCCTCATAATCCTATACATCATAAGAGTCTGTTAGTGTGATAATACTTGAGCATTGAAGTACATGTTTATGTTCAAGGGGTATGACTGAAATTTATGAACACATGAGAGAACATCAGTAAGTTTATGTGAGGCAGTGAATGTGTACTAGGTTCACACAAGATAAAGTGAGCTTAACTTGCAAGAATTGTAAGTGTAACATAATCATGAATGGAAGTGTGAATTTATTTACATATGAGTGAATGGTTGAGCTTCATGGTAGATGTGAGTTTGCTTGTGTGTGAGTGTATATGTTAGCAGATTCCTTATTTTGAGGTTAATGTGCATGTGTAAATGAAGGGGTATATGGGAAGACCAGAGTGTACTTATTTGGACCAACCTAGATAGCATATTAAAAAGCAGAGACATTACTTTGCCAACAAAGGTCCATATAGTCAAGGCTATTGTTTTCCCAGTAGTCGTGTATGGCTGTGAGAGTTGGACTGTGAAGAAAGCTGAGCGCTGAAGAATTGGTGCTTTTGAACTGTGGTGTTGGAGAAGACTCTTCAGGTTCCTTGGACTGCAAGGAGATCCAACCAGTCCATTCTATAGTCCTGGGTGTTCTTTGGAAGGACTGATGCTAAAGCTGAAACTCCAATACTTTGGCCACCTCATGCAAAGAGTTGACTCATTGGCAAAGACTCTGATGCTGGGAGGGATTGGGGGCAGGAGGAGAAGGGGACAACAGAGGATGAGATGGCTGGATGGCATCACCGACTTGATGCACATGAGTTTGGGTGAACTCTGGGAGTTGGTGATGGACGTTCATTGCATGCTGCAATTCATGGGGCCACAAAGAGTCAGACATGACTGAGCGACTGAACTAAACTGAACTGAACTGAGTGAATTTATGAGCATTTGTGTGAAGGAGTCAATGTGTCAGGGTCCAGGTGAGTGTATCTGTGTTAGAGCTTACTGAGAGGATGTGACCACTGGTTGACAGGTGAGCTGGACTCAGGCAATGAGAGGCTCCTCGCTACCTCCCCTGTCCTTGGAATGTAGATGTGGCCCACAATTCCCATACTAGGAGCCATGTCAAAAATGCAGCCTTGAGAGTGTGGTGTTGCTTATCGATCTAGATTGGATACGTGATTGAACTTCATTAAGGCTTCTTTACGAAAGAAAAAAAAGACTTTAATATCTATAGTGTACTTATGTAAATCTAAAACTTAATTTTCCTTCATCAGTTAAAAAGGGCAGTTTGTTTGTTTGCTTGTTTTCTTTTTTTAATGTTTGTCTTTCTCCATAAATTTCATGGGACTGAGTGAAATAATGAGGATGATTATAATTTTGACTTTCTGTTTGAAACATTGTTAGTTCTTTTGTGTTTTGGTTTTCCAGAGTTAAGAAAACTTTTTCTCTTTTCTCTTAAGCTACGAGCAATTTGCTAACATATACATTTGTGAATAAAGATGAAACATTTACTTTTTTCTCCCTATCTGATCCCTCCAGGTTTTGGAGTGTTCTGTGAGTATTCTGATTTTTATGGTCATATATTTATTTGTATAAATACAATAATAATCTGTTCTCCTTGTAACAGGACACAATTGGAAACACTGGTTATATTACCAAGGCTCTGACTGGAATATCTGAGAATGCACACAAATTAGATATGACTAGACAGTTTTAAGGAACAGCATTTTATAGTAAGAATTTGCCTTCCTATCAAGGGGAGATTGAGAACATGTTCTATTGACCCACATCTGCCATAGCTTAACCCCCCACTTTGACTAAATGGTTGCCTATTTGCAGCAGAGGCGCATCCTGTATGCCAGCCCACTGTCTCTAAAAATGCAGGTGCTACTAGGCCTTATGAGGTGAAGTGAAGTGAAGTGAAGTCCCACAGTCGTGTCCGACTCTTTGCGACCCCATGGACTGTAGCCCACCAGGCTCCTCGGTCCATGGGATTTCCCAGGCATGAATACTGGAGTGGGGTGCCATTACCTTCCCCACGAGGCCTTATAGAATGTGTCAGTCCTCCAAATTCCCCCACTCATATTTCTCTGGCAGCCCATGAGGACATCAGGTACAGATCAGTTGAATCCAGGTGTCTGGGAATTTGGTCTTGGTGTTAGCAACACTGACATCATCTGGATAGAAACAGGAATGAACTGTGGCAGCCATGGAGATGAACACAGAAGATTTCACTGGTAATCACTCATAGGTCCTGACTTTTAACACTTTGCACTGACAATTCTGCTGTTCTAAAGGGATTAACCCTATGGCTTGGACAGTGGGAAGCATACGGGTGGATAATTATGAATAAGCCCTTTGGGGGTTAGAATATATAGAAAGACATTTGGGTTTGCTTGCCAGAACCTGAGTCAGTTGTCACTGATTTCAATATACCAGATCATGAGGCACTGATATCTGCCTTTCAGTTGATACAACATAGAAAGAGTGGCCACCATAGTGTTCAAATGGGATGGCATATGGCCAAGGTTGCTAGAATGCCCTTGAAACAAAATGACTTGGTTAATGCAGTTGCTGTGTGTTCTTAAAAAGGCCCAAGGCAACTGCCAAAGGAGCATGAGTCCATTCACTGGAGCTCCCCACTCAGGAGTCACTGAGAGGAAAATTATTATATCGGCCCTCTTCCTCCAAGTGAGGGTTCTAAATGTCTTGGTTTGGGTGAACACTGTGTCTGGCCTAATTTAGACTTTCTCCAGTCACCACACAAGAAAGAGGTCATCATTAGGGAATTATAAGAGTGGAGTACATGTATAGATACACTAGTCAAATGGACAGTGACCAAGGATGACGTTTCAAATATCGTGATATACAAGCTTCCACAAAAGAACATGATAGTAAATGGAGGTTCTGTCTCCCCTAAGGAGCATGGGTGATGGAAAAGAAAAGGAGAATATTGAAGCAGCAGATTAAATTACTAACAGGTAAAACCACTTTAGCCAGGTAGCCTAAAGTACTATCTCAAGCTTTAATACATTTGAATGATGCTGACTGCCCCATAATCCAGACTGAGGCCCTCTACCAAGACACCAGTATCATGAAGGTACAGAAGTCATGGAATATGACTTAGATTGCACTCTTCTCTCTGTGGACTGTAGGAAAATACAGTCTTTTCTACCAAAAGGGAAGGTATGAGAAACAGAGAAATGATCCATATTCATTTTAAGCACACACTATTTATATATATATACATATACACCCAGCTTGTGAATAAGGTTTCTAAAAATGGCAGCTTGTTGCTGGTCCTTTGTTCTCTCCCCTTCCTCATAAAAACAGTTTGGTAGGGCAATTTCATGGGTTTTTACCCCACATATAATCAGAGAACTAAAGATTTGGGTGAAACAGTCCTCCACTCAGGAGCTTGCAAGTATTACTCATGACCCCATCGACGAATAAAAATGTTAGGTGACATCCTGGAAAGGTTGTGACTCTGGTCCTCAGCCTATGAGGAGCCAGAGGAGGGAACCTACGTCTTAGGGATAAAACCTGGTCAGACCTCCCACTCAGTGTGCTTGCTCCCAGACCTTTTGTCTGCAAAGCGCCCTTCTGCAGAAGTGAAGAATACCTTGCTGAGCCATTTTTGATCGTCTATTCTATTCCTGTAACACCATTTTGAGAGCATTTCCAACAGGATCAACATACTATGATGCTGGGAACACCAAGCCACGTCACACCTGGGAAAGGCATTATCTACTGGAATTTGCAATAAGACATTCTACCAGGATGGATGAGTTACTCTGCAACCCTGGGTGAGGAGGAACTGCTCAAATCTCCACTGGGAGCCAGACCTGAGGAAATGCGCTATGCTTGGAATCAAATACACACCACTGAAAAAGGGGAGAAGGTGGGAGTCCTGGCCTAGCATATCCTACCCACAGTTCATCTCCATATGCTTGACAGCGCTGCCTTCCCCAGCCAATATATATGGTATAAACAACCAGGTCAAGCTCTTAATGCAACAGCCACATTAACCATTAACATCTAAGGATTAGGCCAGAAGTGTAATTTTTATGTGAGGGGAAGACTTTCCATACAAGTCCCTACTAAATATCTGTCTTTTCATCTTTAGACTACTGCTGGTAGTAGTAGTGTCTGGTCACACAATGAACTCTGATGGAAATACCTTCCTTCAGTAGGTCTGCTCAAGGGCCTGCGAAGGAATCAACACAACCGTTGGGTAACAGAATGATACACATTCATACCTGATGAGTCTACTAATGAATCATCCTTATTAAGTCACACAAGTGAACACCTTGAGTGATCCAACTCCCTGCTTAGGGGACTTATTTTCAGTGGTTCAGATCATGGAGCTCTTGGTGGGGGGAACAAAAAAGGTTATTCATCAGGAATCATAATCTGTCTTTTCTCTTGCATATGCTTATATTATTATTGGGATATCTGCCTCCAATGCAGCTAGACAGCCACCAAATGAACTATTTCCATGCTAATAAAACCCCTTGTTAATGGCTCAGGGCACATGGCAGAAGAGGGGGATGTATAGGATTGTAAGAATCAGTCATGAGGGATGGGATGTTGGAGAAGATCATCAAGAAGATATGACAGGGACTTCTCTGGTGGTCCAGCGGCTAAGATGCCACATTCCCAATGCAGGGGGTCCAGGCTCAATCTCTGGTCAAGGAACTAGATCCCACATGCCACAACTAAGAGATTACATGCCACAGCTAAAGGTCCCTCATGCTGTAACTAAAAAGATCCTGCATGCCACAATGAAGATTGAAGATCCCATGTGTCAAAACAAAGACCTGGCATAGCCAAATCGAAATACTTAAAATTTTTTTAAAAAGAAGACATGACTACTGGTTGACCCAAGAGCTGAATCTTGGCAATCAGAGTCTCCTCACCCACTCCTCATCCTTGCAATGTATGTTCTGCCCACAGTTCCCACACTAGGTCCTGTTTTAAAGACACAGCCTTGAAAGAGGAATGTGCTGTTGAGATCATATGGACAAGACATTTGGCTGAGCCCCATTAAATTCACCATATAAACTTAAGATTCTGACAGGCAGGCATGGAGATATACTTGTCTTGTGGCCATTCAACACAAGCCTTGTATGTAAGTTCTCTTGCTAATAACACATGTACATCCATGGCTGATTCATATGAATGTATGGCAAAAACCACCACAATATTGTAAAGTCTCCAATTAAAAGCCTCCAATTAAAAACATATATATATATACACACACACACACATATATATACACACATATATACACACACACACACACACACACATATATATATATATAAAGAAATTTCCCTTCTAGGGCTAAAATAAAAAAAATTGCCACCCATCCACTTGGAGTGCTCTGCCTCTTGCTCTGGTATCTCCTTGCCCTTCATACATGGGAGTGAGTTTCAAATTTCATCCAGGGAACTCAAGACGTTTCAAGTCAACAATCTGAATGTGTGCTGGCATGTGAGTGAGATTTTCATCACACTGGTGGGAGCTATTGAGTGAGCGTTTTTGGCAAGTAAATGTTTTGAGCATTTTTTTAGTGTATTTGTTATTTGGATTTTTTTGTTTGAGCATTTTTGCACGTGAGCATAAATGTGACAATGTTAGTGTGTATTTGAGCCTGTTCATCAGTAAGAGCAGTCCATTGTGAGTAAATTTTTGCTTTAGTGAATATGTGTGTGCTCGACTGTATGAAGGTATTTGTGATCATGAACACACATGTTAGCATGTTTATGTGTTTTTGTGTAATCTTATTAATATATGGTTGTATTTGTGTAAAGGCACATATATGTGTGTCAGTGAATGTAAGTGTATTTATGTGACTGAATTTGTGAGCTTCCTAGTGAGCTTTACTGTTTGTGTGCAAATCAATACCTGGGCATGTTCTTCTTTATGTCAATGTTGGCCTGCATGTGTAAATGAGGGTGTCATTGTGGGTACACTAATCTCATGAGTGTGAGTGAATTTTGATCATGTATGCACGTGAGTGAATGTGTGATAATTTTCATGTGAGTGAGATCTGAGTATGTTCATATGAGTGAATGTGTCAGTGTCTGCACGTGTGAGTAGTATTGTTCAAGAGGGTGAACATATGAACTTGTACATGTCAGAGTAGGTTAAAGTAATGTTTGAGTGTTGAAATGCATGTTTGTGTGTGTCCAAGTGTATACCTGAATTTGAAGCCATGTGTATGGATGTTATTAGAACTTTCCTGTGAGTCAGTGAATGTGTATCATGTTTTGTGCTGCAAACTAGGTAACATGTGGAGTATTCTTATATGAGTGAAATGTGAGCATCTGAATGTAAATACATATGGGTGTATTTTCTTTATGAGGGATATTTGTACTTTGTGGAGGATGTGCACATGTTTGTAGGAGAGCATCCATGTCAGCATGTTCCTGACTATGAGTGTGCTAATGTGCATGTGAAAGTGAATGTCTGGGAGCACCTGAGTTTATGTATTCATGAACCTGTGTGACTGAATTTGTAGGAATATTCATGTGATTGAGTGAATTCTTGTGCCAGTTTGCACAGAGTGAATTTATTATAGTGTGACTAGTTATGTGTACATATTTGAATACATCTGTGAGCAAGTTCTGGAGAAGGCAATGGCACCCCACTCCAGTACTCTTGCCTGGAAAATCCCATGGATGGAGAAGCCTAGTGGGCTTCAGTCCATGGGGTCGCTAAGAATCGGACATGACTGAGCAACTTCCCTTTCACTTTTCACTTTCATGTATTGGAGAAGGAAATGGCAGCCCACTCCAGTGTTCTTGCCTGGAGAATCCCAGAGACGGGGGAGCCTGGTGGGCTACTGTCTATGGGGTCACACAGAGTTGGACACAACTAAAGTGAGTTAGCAGCAGCAGCAGCAGCATGAGCATGTTCACGTGAGGCAATGATGGTGTGAGCACATCTGTATTAATGAGTGAATGTGTGACCATGAGGGTGTGAATGTACATGAGTGTGTCTGCATGTGAATAATTTGTCAGCATGTTCATTTGAGTCAGTAAACAGTAAACATGTTAATGTAAGTGACTGAATGTGGGAGTATGCACATACATGTGAACATGTATATTTATACACACTACCTGCCTCCTGCGAAACCTGTATGCAGGTCAAGAAGCAATAGTTGGAACCAGACATGGAACAAAGGACTGGTTGCAAATTGGGAAAGGAGTACATCAAGGCTGTATATTGTCACCCTGCTTATTTAACTTATATGCAGAGTACATCATGAGAAATGATGGAGTGGATGAAGCACAAGCTGGAATCAAGATTGCCAGGAGAAACATCAATAACCTCAGATATGCAGGTGACACCACCCGTATGGCAGAAAGCGAAGAGGCTCTTCATCTTGATAAAGGTGCAAGAGGAGAGTGAAAAAGCTGGCTTAAAACTCAATATTCAAAAAACTAAGATCATATCAGACTTTATTTTTTGGGCTCCAAAATCACTACAGATGGTAACTGCAGCCATGAAATTAAAAGACGCTTATTCCTTGGAAGGAAAGTTATGACCAACCTAGATAGCATATTCAAAAGCAGAGACATTACTTTGTCAACAAAGGTTCGTCTAGTCAAGGCTATGGTTTTTCCTGTGGTCATGTATGGATGTGAGAGTTGGACTGTGAAGAAGGCTGAGTGCCAAATAATTGATGCTTTTGAACTGTGTTGTTGGAGAAGACTCTTGTGAGTCCCTTGGACTGCAAGGAGATCCAACCAGTCCATTCTAAAGGAGATCAGCCCTGGGATTTCTTTGGAAGTACTGATGCTAAAGCTGAAACTCCAGTACTTTGGCCACCTCATGTGAAGAGTTGACTCATTGGAAAAGACTCTGATGCTAGGAGGAATTGGGGGGAGGAGGAGAAGGGGACAACAGAGGATGAGATGGCTGGATGGCATGGCTTACTTGATGAACATGAGGCTCTTGAACTCTGGGAGTTGGTGATGGACAGAGAGGCCTGGCGTGCTGTGATTCATGGGGTCCCAAAGAGTCGGACACGACTGAGCGACTGATCTGATCTGATGACATCTGGTCCCATTGCTTCATGGCAAATAGATGGGGAAACAATGGAAACCGTGACAGACTTTATTTTCTTGGGCTCCAAAATCACTGCAGATGGTGGCTGCAGCCATGAAATTAAAAAAGACACTTGCTCCTTGGAAGAAAAGCTATGACCAACGTAGACAGTGTATTAAGAAGCAGAGACATTACTTTAGCGACAAATGTCCATCTAGTCAAAGCTATGGTTTTTCCAGTAGTCATGTATGGATGTGAGAGCTGGATCATAAAGAAGGCTGAGCACTGAAGAACTGATGCTTTTTCAACTGTGCTGTTGAAGAAGACTCTTGAGAGTCCTTTGGGCTGCAAGGAGATCAAACCAGTCAGTCCTAAAGGAAATCAGTCTTGAATATTCATTAGAAGGACTGATGCTGAAACAGATGATGAGCTGACTCATAGAAAAGACCCTGATGCTGGGAAAGATTGAAGACAGGAGAAGGGGATGACAGAAGACAAGATGGATGGGTGGCATCACCGACTCAATGGACATGAGTTTGAGCAAATTCTGGGAGGTGGTAAAGGACAGGGAAGCCTGGCGTGCTGCGGTCCATGGGGCCGCAAAGAGTCGGAAACGACTGAGTGGCTCAACAACAACAAAAACATTTGTGAGAGTCAATTTGTGAACTTTTTCATGTCTTACAGTATGTTATGTAACAATATTTGAGTGTTGAAGTAAATGGGTGTGTTCAAGCCTGTGGAATTTGTGAGTATCTGTATATGTGTTTACATGCTTGTGTCAGTGAGGGAATATCTATACTTGTTTGCATAAGCCTGTTAATGTGAGCGTGTGCTGTATGTTAAATTTGTGTGTGTTAATTTTTGTGTGTGTGAGTGAATGTTTGAGTTGATGGTGAGTGTGAGTATGCTTGTGTCAGAGTGACTATGTAATCAGATTTCTGTTTGAGTGTGTCAACGTGCCTGTGAGCAGGCTGCGTGTAAGCACATCATCTATATGACTGGGTTTCTCTGAGTGTGAGTCTGTGAGAATGCACGTTAAGTCAATGAATGTGAGTATGTCCCTGTTTTTGAGTGCGCTTGGTTGTTGTTCAGTCACTCAGTCATGTCCGACTCTTTGCAACCCCATGGACTGCAGCATGCCAGGCTTCCCTGTCCTTCACTATTTCCTGGAGTTTGCTCAAACTCTTGTCCTTTGAGTCAGTGGTGCCATCCAACCATCTCATCCTCTGCCGCCCCTTTGTCCTCCTGCCCTCAATCTTTCCCAGGATCAGGGTCTTTTCCCAATGAGTCCAATCTTTCCACCAGTTGGCCAAAGGACTGGAACCTCAGCTTCAGCATCAGTCCTTCCAATGAATGTTCAGGACTGATTCCCTTTAGAATTGACAAGTTTGATGTCCTTGCTGTCCAAGGGGCTCTCACGAGTCTTCTCCAGCGTGACAATTTGTGCCTATCAATTCTTTGGTGCTCAGCCTTCTTTATGGTCCAACTCTCACATCCATACATGGCTACTGGAAAAATCATAGTTTTGACCATGCAGACCTTTCTCAGCAAAGTGATGTCTCTGCCTTTTAAAACACTGTCTAGGTTTGTCAAGTTGGAGAAGGCAATGGCATCCCACTGCAGTACTTTTACCTAGAAAATCCCATGGACGGAGGAGCCTGGTAGTCTGCAGTCCATGGGATCGCTAGAGTCAGGCACGACTGAGCGACTTCACTTTCACTTTTCACTTTCATGCATTGGAGAAGGAAATGGCAACCCACTCCAGTGTTCTTGCCTGGAGAATCCCAGGGACTGGGAAGCCTGGTGGGCTGAAGTCTATGTGGTCGCACAAAGTCGGACATGACTGAAGTGACTTAGCAGTAGGTTTGTCAAGCCAGCATCTTTTAATTTCAGCTGCAGTAACCATCTGTAGTCATTTTGAAGCCCAAGAATATAAAGTCTGTCATTGTTTCCGTTGTTTCCCCATCTATTTGCCATGAAGTGATGAGACCAGATGCCATGATCTTTGTTTTCTAAATGTTGAGTTTTAAGTCGGGTTTTTCACTCTCCTCTTTCACCTTCAAGTGTTTGCTAATATGTGTAAATGAGGAAATGTGTTCATGTGAGATATGAGTGTGTCTTTTATGTGAATTGTGTGAATGAGTGAATGTGTGCATTGGTGGTCTCAAAATATGTGTGTTTACATGTGTGTGAGAATTGAGGATGCTTGTGTCAGTGAATGTGTGAATATATGCATATGAGCACAAATTTCTTTTAGTGAATTTGTAGGCATATTCAGGGGTGACAGCAGGTACGTGTGTGTGAGAAAACGCAGAGATGTTTGCGCATGTGTATATGAATATGGGCATAAGACTGGACATGTGATTTGTACAAACCATCATATGTAAGAGTATACATGTGTACGATTTCATTAATATGTGTGCATGGTTGAATGTGTTAACATTTGAGTGTGTGATCATGTTGAGATGGGGATGCCCATATGTGTGACTGAATGTATGAGTATGTTTCTGTTTGTAAAATGAGCATGTATGAATGTGTTCTGTGTGTGTGTGTGTGTGTGTTTTTCCTGTATTTGACATCTAATCTTACTGCACTGTGATCAAATAAGATGCTTGAAATGATTTCAATTTTTTTTCAATTTACCAAGGTGAGATTTATGGCCCAGGATGTTATCTATCCTGGAGAAGGTTCCGTGTGCACTTGAGAAAAAGGTGAAATTCATTGTTTTGGGGTGAAATGTCCTATAGATATCAATTAGGTCTTACTGGTCCATTGCATCATTTAAAGTTTGAGTTTCCTTGCTAATTTTCTGTTTAGTTGACCTATCCATAGGTGTGAATGCAATATTAAAGTCTCCCACTATTATTGTGTTACTGTTAATTTCCCCTTTCATACTTGGTAGCATTTGCCTTCCATATTGCAGTGCTCCTATGTTAAGTGCATATACTGGAAGTGTTTTTAAAAGATGTTAAGCTTTCCTTAAATATAGAGTACATCTGTGAAAATATCTGATACTGGGTTTTTCCATGTGATAAATACTTGGATTAATAAGTCAATCTCTTGTGAAAAGTCTGTTCAGGTTTTCTATTGATTTTTGAGTCAGTTTTATTGCTTTGTATCTTTCCGTAATTTTTACATTTTTGAGTCAGTTTTATTGCTTTGTATATTTCCGTAATTTTTACATTTCATATAGTTTATCTAACTTGTTGGCATACAGTTTTTCATAGTACTCCCTTATAATCCTTTTAATGTTGTAGCATTGGTAGTGTTAAAAAACAAAATTCAGCTGAGTAAATTTTAAAGATCTTATTAGCTTTATTCAATGATTCATGAACCAGGCAGCATCCAATCTAGTAGACAGAAAGGAGTTCCAAGGAGCTTTACAAAGTGAAAGACTTTTATAGGCAAAAGGGAACAAGAATTAAGAGGTTATGCTAGCAAAAAGCAGAAAGGTTGTGGCAAGGTCACTTTCCTATAGAGGATGGCCTAGGTCTATGAAGATTGTTTCACTAGTGCTGATTAGTTGATTTCTGACTGACTTGTTTAAGATTACACTTTTGGGAGAGTTGAAACTGTAATGAAGTTAAGTCTCTGTTTGATGACCAGAAGCTTAGCGTAAATGACTCCATTTTGGATCTATTGTCTTGTTTTTAACAATTGTTATGTCACCTCTTTCATTCCTGATATTTTAAAATAAAATCTCCTCGGTTTTTCCCTTGGCCAATCTAAATAAATGTAGCACTTTTTTTTGAAAGAATAAAACATTGGTCATTGATTCACTCTATTATTATTATTTTTTTTTAATTGGAGCATAGTTGTATTCTGCAACTTTGCTGAATTCATTTATTAGTTCTAACACTTTTTTGGTGGGAATTTCGTTGGGAACAGAGCCAAGTTGACTCTGTTCCCTTTAAGTGTGTATTTACTTTTCCCTCTTCCTGCACTGGAACCCCTGTCCCAAGGGAAGTTAGTGCTCAAGCAAGCAGGGCCTCTGCCCGAGGAAGGTCCAGTGCATTGCCTGTGCAGGTTCCCATGACTCTACTCAGAGGCAGCCTTGAGTGCATGTTCCCACCCTTATTTATTCCTTCATAGCCAACTACCACTCCCAGCCTCCGCCCCAACTCATGCCCCCACCTTGTGGTGGAACCACTGGTCAGAGCAGGCAGTGCCTGAATGAAATCTTAGCATGTATCAGGGGCAAGTTGTGGTAAAGTGGCTGCTATCCAAGATTTGGGCTGCTTCTGAGGCACTCTTTGAGTATGTGCTAACAATAGCCCCTACGGTGCAACTCAGGCTCCACCCAGGGACTCCATAGCCTCTGCATTCCATGATCCAGTCTTGTGCCCAGTCATGTCTGCCCCAGATCCAGCGCCAAACTCTGATGTGGAGTGAGCAGAGCATTTGCAAGGCTGGGGCCTGTGGCTAGGTAGTCACCCGACAGCTGGCAGCAGCTAGGGCAGAACACTTTGCACCCTGCCTGGGGGCAAGTCAGTACACGTGCACTCTTCACCAGCAGAGTCCAGGCTTCCACAGTCCTTCTATCTGTTGCAGCAGTCCTCGAACCAGTAAGAGGTTTTTCTCCTCCATGTAGAACTCCAGGACAGAGGCGCCCAGTCTCTGGCTCAAATTACTCACTCCCCAGGGCAGGTGTCTGCCCATGTAATCATCCTTTTCCTCTGAGTCTCTTCCCAGAGGCATATGTCCGGACCCAATCACTTCTCTTCCTTTTCTACCTGATGATGTGTGTATCATTGTTATAGCCTGGCTTATACAGGAGTGTTTCCGCCAGTTTCCAATTAGTTTTCAGTGAGAATTGTCCCACACGTAGATGTATTTGGTATGTTCATGGGGAGAGGTGACCTCCACAACTTCTTTTTCCACCATCTTGATGAATGTCTCTCATCTCATTACTATGGATTCCTACCTTCATACTCTGCTATGGGCAAGAATTCCCAAATCCCTATTACTATAAGAAATTAATAAAGGATATTTTTGACTAAAACACATGGATCATTTCATCCTTTGCCAAAGTTAAGATCTCCATTATGACTTCCAAGTGAGTAAAGTAGGTGTGTAATTGTCTCATCTCTTATTGAGAGTCCTCACTGGTGCTCAATACACACAGTGTCCCTTTATCATAAGGAGATGTTTATAAGGTTACTTACTTACTTATTTATTTGTTTTAATTAAAGGCTAATTACTTTACAATATTGTGGTGGGTTTTGCCATACATTGATATGAATCAGCCACAGGTGTACATGTGTCTCACCATCCCAAATCTCCCTCCCCATCCCATCGCTCTGGATCATCCCAGTGCACCAGCTTTGAGTGCCCTGTTTCATGCATAGAACTTGGACTGGTCATCTATTTCACATATGGTAATAAACATGTTTCACTGCTATTCTCTCAAATCATCCCACTCTCGCCTTCTCCCACAGAGTCCAAAAGTCTGTTCTTTATATCTGTGTCTTTTTTGCTGTCTTGCACATTGGGTTGTCATTATCATCTTTCTAAACTCCATATATATGCATTAATACACTATATTGGTGTTTTTCTTTCTCACTTACTTCACTCTGTGTAATAGGCTCCAGTTTCATCCACCTCATTAAAACTGACTCAAATGTGTTCTTTTTAATAGCTGTGTATTATGTATATAAACCACAACGTTCTTATCCATTCATCTGCCGATGGACATCTAGGTTGCTTCCATTCCTAGCTATTGTAAACAATGCTGCAATGAACATTGGGGTACACGTGTCTCTTTCAACTCTGGTTTCCTCAGTGTATATGCCCAGCAGTGGGATTGCTGGGTCATATGGCAGTTCTATTTCCAGTTTTTTAAGGAATTTCCACACTCTTCTCCATAGTGGCTGTACTAGTTTGCATTCCCACCAACAATGCAAGAGTATCCCCTTTTCTCCATACCCTCTCCAGCATTTATTGTTTGTAGACCTTTTGATGGCAGCCATTCTGACTGGCATGAGATGGTACCTCATTGTGGTTTTGATTTGCACTTTTCTGATAATGAGAGATGTTGAGCATCTTTTCATGTGTTTGTTAGCCATCTGTATGTCTTCTTTGGAGAAATGTCTGTTTAGTTCTTTGGCCCATTTTTTGATGGAGTTTCCACAATGTTTTTTAAATTTATTATTATCTATTTTTATTTTTGGCTATGCTGAGTCTTCATTGCTGCTCACAGGCTTTCTCTAGCTGTGGCAAATGCAGCTCATGAGCTTCTCATTGCAATGGATTCGTTTTGTTGCATAACACATGCTCTAGGGTGTTCAGGCTTCAGTATCTATGTCACATGGGCTCAGTAGTTGCAGCTTGGTGGGCTCTGGCAGTTGCTGCACGTGGCTTCAGTTGCCCTGCAGGGTGTGTAGTCTTCGTTGACCAGGGATCAAACCCATGTACTTTGCACTGGGAGGTGTACCACTGGACCACCAGAAAAGTCCCACAATGTATTATTTTAAATATCTAACTTGAAAAAATAACAATCAAAACAATAGAACTATATAAAACGTGAAAAGAACCAACTAAGAATGACTCATGAAAACAGGAAAAAAAAACAGTCATATAAACCATTCTTGATGAAGCCTAGACATTGAACTTACCAAATAAAGACTTTAAATCAACTGTTATAAATATATTCAAATAAGTACAGGAAAGTATGTCTACGTAATGAAAGTTAAATTTGAGAAATGTATCTCACCAAATATAGAATATCAACAAGAATATATTTTTTTAAAAAAGAATAAGAAGAAAATAGAAATTCTGAAATTGAAAGTACAATAATTGAAATGAAAAACTTCCCATTGGAGGTCAATAGCAGATTTAGGGTAGGTCTACTAACATTATACAAATTGAGGAACAGAAAAGGTAAAACAAGTGAAGAAAACAGAACAGAGTCAGATCTATGGGACAAGAATCAAGCATATCAACATACACATAATGGTAGCCTCAGAAATAAAGGAGATAGAGGAATGGGCAGAAAGAATATATGAAGAAATTATCACTAAACTTACTAAAATAGTTGAAAATATTAATATATACACTCAAGAAATTCAGTAGCATCCAAGTAGGATACATTCTGAGAAAGACACAGCTGGACATGGTATAATCAAACTTTCAAAGCCCAAGACCAAGAGAAGATCTTGAAAGCAACAAGAAAAAGGCAACTCATCACCTATAAGAGATACTTCCTTCTCAGCAAGATCCAGGAAGACTCAGAGGTAGTGTAATGATGTATTGAAAGAAAAAGACTGTGAATTAAGGAATCTATATCTAGAAAAGCTATCCTTCAAAACTGAAGAAGAAGTAGGACTTTCAGAGATAAACAAATACTTAGAGATTCACTAGTAGACCTGTCCCACAAGAAATATGAAAGGGAATCTTTCAAGATGAAAAGAAAGGATCCTAGAAAATAACCCGAATTTGCATGAAGAGATAAGAAGCACCAAGAAATGTAACTGGATAAGTAATTTAAAGACAGAGGATATGGAGATTTTTGTTTTCTCATATGATTCAGTGATTCTCATATGATTCGTTTTCTCATATGATTTCCTATAGGAAAAAGTAATCATGAAACTGCATTGATGAGTTTCTAATATGTACAGATATAATTTATAAGACAATAGTACCCTTAAGAAAAGAGAAAATGCTAGTAGTTACAAAGCTTTTGTTTGCCATTGAAATTATGTTGGTATTACTCCATCTTAGAATGCTTTAGCTAAAATATTAATTATGATACCTAAGGCAACCATTAAGAAAATAACAGAAAGATAAGAAGGAAGGGATAAATTGGGAGATTGGATTGACATGTACACAGTTCAATTCAGTTCAGTCGCTCAGTTGTGTCCGACTCTTTGCGACCCCATGAATCACAGCACGCCAGGCCTCCCTGTCCATCACCAACTCCCGGAGTTCACCCAGACTCACATCCATCGAGTCGGTGGGGGGGGAATGCCATCCAGCCATCTCATCCTCTGTGTCCGCCTTCCCCTCTCTCTGCCCCCAATCCCCTCGCCAGCCATCAGAAGTCTTTTCCAAAGCTGAGTCAAGCTGCCTCGCCATGACGGTGGCCAAATACTTGGAGTTTCAGCTTTAGCAGTCAGTTCCTTCCAAGAAGTCCCAGGGCTGATCTCCTTCAGAATCGGATCTGGTTGGATCCTCCTTGCAGTCCCAAGGGACCCCTCAAGAGTCTTCTGCGCAAACACGCACAGTTCAAAAGTGGTCAATTATTTAGCCGCTCAGCTTCTTTATGGGTACCAAACCCCTCTCAGCCATCGCCATACCTGCCGCTGCATGGGGAAAAAACCAGATTTTTCCTTCAACGAAGAACGGACTCTTTGTTGGCAAAAGTAATGATCTCACTGCCTTTTCAATATGCTGTTTAGGTTAGGTCATAACTTTTCTTCCAAGGAGTTAACGCTGTCTTTTAATGTCATGGCGCTAGCAAGTTCACCCATCTGGCCCAAAAGTGATTTTGCGAAGTCCAAAAAGGATAAGAGTCTGACACTTGTTTCCCCATCTATTTGCCCATGAGGTGATGGGGACCCAGGGGATTTTGGGGGGCCCCCCCCCCCATGGTCAGCAGTACCCGTGGTACCTAAAATAGATAACTAATAAGGACCTCCTATATAGCACAGGGACTTCTATTTATACTCTAAATGGCCTATATGGGAAAAGAATCTAAAAAAAAGTGGATATATGTATAACTGATTCACTTTGCTATACACCTGAAACTAACATTGTAA
>NW_020191822.1:42310-83040 GCF_002263795.3 Bos taurus | reverse complement strand
AGAGTTCATTGTGTGGACAGACACTACTACTACCAGCAGTAGTCTAAAGATGAAAAGACAGATATTTAGTAGGGACTTGTATGGAAAGTCTTCCCTCACATAAAAATTACACTTCTGGCCTAATCCTTAGATGTTAATGGTTAATGTGGCTGTTGCAGTTAAGAGCTTGACCTGGTTGTTTATACCATATATATTGGCTGGGGAAGGCAGCGCTTCAGGCATATGGAGAGTTGAATGTGGGTAGGATATGCTAGGCCAGGACTCCCACCTTCTCCCTTTTTCAGTGGTGTGTATTTGATTCCAAGCATAGCGCATTTCCTCAGGTCTGGCTCCCAGTGGAGATTTGAGCAGTTCCCCTCACCCAGGGTTGCAGAGTAACTCATCCATCCTGGTAGAATGTCTTATTGCAAATTCCAGTAGATAATGCCTTTCCCAGGTGTGACGTGGCTTGGTGTTCCCAGCATCATAGTATGTTGATCCTGTTGGAAATGCTTCAAAATGGTGTTACAGGAATAGAATAGACGATCAAAAATGGCTCAGCAAAGTATTCTTCACTTCTGCAGAAGGGCGCTTTGCAGACAAAAGGTCTGGGGAGCAAGCACACTGAGTGGGAGGTCTGACCAGGTTTTATCCCTAAGACGTAGGTTCCCTCCTCTGGCTCCTCATAGGCTGAGGACCAGAGTCACAACCTTTCCAGGATGTCACCTAACATTTTTATTCGTCGATGGGTCATGAGTAATACTTGCAAGCTCCTGAGTGGAGGACTGTTTCACCCAAATCTTTAGTTCTCTGATTATATGTGGGGTAAAAACCCATGAAATTGCCCTACCAAACTGTTTTTATGAGGAAGGGGAGAGAACAAAGGACCAGCAACAAGCTGCCATTTTTAGAAACCTTATTCACAAGCTGGGTGTATATGTATATATATATATATCTAAATAGTGTGTGCTTAAAATGAATATGGATCATTTCTCTGTTTCTCATACCTTCCCTTTTGGTAGAAAAGACTGTATTTTCCTACAGTCCACAGAGAGAAGAGTGCAATCTAAGTCATATTCCATGACTTCTGTACCTTCATGATACTGGTGTCTTGGTAGAGGGCCTCAGTCTGGATTATGGGGCAGTCAGCATCATTCAAATGTATTAAAGCTTGAGATAGTACTTTAGGCTACCTGGCTAAAGTGGTTTTACCTGTTAGTAATTTAATCTGCTGCTTCAATATTCTCCTTTTCTTTTCCATCACCCATGCTCCTTAGGGGAGACAGAACCTCCATTTACTATCATGTTCTTTTGTGGAAGCTTGTATATCACGATATTTGAAACGTCATCCTTGGTCACTGTCCATTTGACTAGTGTATCTATACATGTACTCCACTCTTATAATTCCCTAATGATGACCTCTTTCTTGTGTGGTGACTGGAGAAAGTCTAAATTAGGCCAGACACAGTGTTCACCCAAACCAAGACATTTAGAACCCTCACTTGGAGGAAGAGGGCCGATATAATAATTTTCCTCTCAGTGACTCCTGAGTGGGGAGCTCCAGTGAATGGACTCATGCTCCTTTGGCAGTTGCCTTGGGCCTTTTTAAGAACACACAGCAACTGCATTAACCAAGTCATTTTGTTTCAAGGGCATTCTAGCAACCTTGGCCATATGCCATCCCATTTGAACACTATGGTGGCCACTCTTTCTATGTTGTATCAACTGAAAGGCAGATATCAGTGCCTCATGATCTGGTATATTGAAATCAGTGACAACTGACTCAGGTTCTGGCAAGCAAACCCAAATGTCTTTCTATATATTCTAACCCCCAAAGGGCTTATTCATAATTATCCACCCGTATGCTTCCCACTGTCCAAGCCATAGGGTTAATCCCTTTAGAACAGCAGAATTGTCAGTGCAAAGTGTTAAAAGTCAGGACCTATGAGTGATTACCAGTGAAATCTTCTGTGTTCATCTCCATGGCTGCCACAGTTCATTCCTGTTTCTATCCAGATGATGTCAGTGTTGCTAACACCAAGACCAAATTCCCAGACACCTGGATTCAACTGATCTGTACCTGATGTCCTCATGGGCTGCCAGAGAAATATGAGTGGGGGAATTTGGAGGACTGACACATTCTATAAGGCCTCGTGGGGAAGGTAATGGCACCCCACTCCAGTATTCATGCCTGGGAAATCCCATGGACCGAGGAGCCTGGTGGGCTACAGTCCATGGGGTCGCAAAGAGTCGGACACGACTGTGGGACTTCACTTCACTTCACTTCACCTCATAAGGCCTAGTAGCACCTGCATTTTTAGAGACAGTGGGCTGGCATACAGGATGCGCCTCTGCTGCAAATAGGCAACCATTTAGTCAAAGTGGGGGGTTAAGCTATGGCAGATGTGGGTCAATAGAACATGTTCTCAATCTCCCCTTGATAGGAAGGCAAATTCTTACTATAAAATGCTGTTCCTTAAAACTGTCTAGTCATATCTAATTTGTGTGCATTCTCAGATATTCCAGTCAGAGCCTTGGTAATATAACCAGTGTTTCCAATTGTGTCCTGTTACAAGGAGAACAGATTATTATTGTATTTATACAAATAAATATATGACCATAAAAATCAGAATACTCACAGAACACTCCAAAACCTGGAGGGATCAGATAGGGAGAAAAAAGTAAATGTTTCATCTTTATTCACAAATGTATATGTTAGCAAATTGCTCGTAGCTTAAGAGAAAAGAGAAAAAGTTTTCTTAACTCTGGAAAACCAAAACACAAAAGAACTAACAATGTTTCAAACAGAAAGTCAAAATTATAATCATCCTCATTATTTCACTCAGTCCCATGAAATTTATGGAGAAAGACAAACATTAAAAAAAGAAAACAAGCAAACAAACAAACTGCCCTTTTTAACTGATGAAGGAAAATTAAGTTTTAGATTTACATAAGTACACTATAGATATTAAAGTCTTTTTTTTCTTTCGTAAAGAAGCCTTAATGAAGTTCAATCACGTATCCAATCTAGATCGATAAGCAACACCACACTCTCAAGGCTGCATTTTTGACATGGCTCCTAGTATGGGAATTGTGGGCCACATCTACATTCCAAGGACAGGGGAGGTAGCGAGGAGCCTCTCATTGCCTGAGTCCAGCTCACCTGTCAACCAGTGGTCACATCCTCTCAGTAAGCTCTAACACAGATACACTCACCTGGACCCTGACACATTGACTCCTTCACACAAATGCTCATAAATTCACTCAGTTCAGTTCAGTTTAGTTCAGTCGCTCAGTCATGTCTGACTCTTTGTGGCCCCATGAATTGCAGCATGCAATGAACGTCCATCACCAACTCCCAGAGTTCACCCAAACTCATGTGCATCAAGTCGGTGATGCCATCCAGCCATCTCATCCTCTGTTGTCCCCTTCTCCTCCTGCCCCCAATCCCTCCCAGCATCAGAGTCTTTGCCAATGAGTCAACTCTTTGCATGAGGTGGCCAAAGTATTGGAGTTTCAGCTTTAGCATCAGTCCTTCCAAAGAACACCCAGGACTATAGAATGGACTGGTTGGATCTCCTTGCAGTCCAAGGAACCTGAAGAGTCTTCTCCAACACCACAGTTCAAAAGCACCAATTCTTCAGCGCTCAGCTTTCTTCACAGTCCAACTCTCACAGCCATACACGACTACTGGGAAAACAATAGCCTTGACTATATGGACCTTTGTTGGCAAAGTAATGTCTCTGCTTTTTAATATGCTATCTAGGTTGGTCCAAATAAGTACACTCTGGTCTTCCCATATACCCCTTCATTTACACATGCACATTAACCTCAAAATAAGGAATCTGCTAACATATACACTCACACACAAGCAAACTCACATCTACCATGAAGCTCAACCATTCACTCATATGTAAATAAATTCACACTTCCATTCATGATTATGTTACACTTACAATTCTTGCAAGTTAAGCTCACTTTATCTTGTGTGAACCTAGTACACATTCACTGCCTCACATAAACTTACTGATGTTCTCTCATGTGTTCATAAATTTCAGTCATACCCCTTGAACATAAACATGTACTTCAATGCTCAAGTATTATCACACTAACAGACTCTTATGATGTATAGGATTATGAGGCATGGAGGGAGGAGTGCACTTCTCCAGAGGTGGAACCAGCACTGGAGCACCAGCACCTTTGGGCTGCATCCTTTCCTTGCTGGACAGCACTTCAGCTGCACACTTTCCCCCACCCTCAAGACTCAGTGAACAGACAGGTCCCACAAGATTGTGGAGTAGAAGGATGTGCATTCATCTTCTCCCATGAGAACTCCAAAATTGCAAAGAACTGTTGAACAACCATGGAGAGGACAATGTTGGATCCCACTGAAAAAAGATACCCCATGTCCGAGGGCAAAGGAGAAGCCCAAATGAGATGGTAGGAGAGGCGAAATCGTGTTTAGAATCAAACCTCATACCCATCAGAGATGCTCAGAGGGCTCAAACAAAACCTTGTGTGCACCAGGACCCAGGGACCCCACAAGAGACTGAGCCACACCTGCCTTTCAGTGTTTGAGTCTCCTCTATGGCTGCATAGGTCAGCAGTGTCCTGCCATGGGAACAGGGGCTCTGGATGCAACAGACCTGGAAGGTGTGGTGTGTAAGCCCCACCATAGAGCCACCAAGCAGACAACTCACAAACTGGACAACAATCAAACAAGTATACCAAAGAAGTTCTCGCACTGTTGTGAAAGTTCCAGGGCCGACAAAAGATTTCCCAACCTGGGAATCCAGCAAAGAGACTGAGAACCCCCAGGGAATGTGATTTTGAAGGCTTTGTGGGCTTTGATTATAGAACTTACACAGGACTAGGGAAACAGACTCTTGGAGGGCACAAACAAAACCTTGTGTGCACTAGGACCCAGGAGAAAGGAGCAGTGGCCCCACAAGGGAATGAGCCAGACTTGCCTGTGAGTATCCAGGAGATTCCAGTGGAAGCATGGGTCGACACTGGCTTGCTGTGGCGTCAGGGTCACTGAATCTAACAGTCCTGGCATAAGTTCTTTTGAAGGACCTCCATTACCCCATCATAGTTTAGCCTCAGGACAGAACAGGGAGGGAACGCAGCCCCTCCAATCCACAGAAAATTGGATTAAAGATTTACTGAGCATGGCCCTGCCCATCAGAGCAAGACCCATGTGCCCCGACAGCCACAGCCAGTCCATCCCATCAGGAAGCTTCCACAAGTCTCGTATGCTTATCCATCAAAGAACAGACAGAATGGAAACCACAATTACAGAAAACTAACCAAACCGATCACTTGGATCACAACCTTGTCTAACTCAATGAAACGATGAGCCATGCCATGTAGGGCCATGCAAGACGGATGGGTCAGTGTGCAGAGTTCTAACAAAATGTGGTTCACTGGAGAAGGAATGGCAAACCACTTCAGTATTCTTGCCTTAAGAACCCCATGAAGAGTATGAAAAGGCAAAAATATATGACACTGAAAGATGAACTCCTCAGGTCAGTACATACCCAATACACTACTGGAGAAGAGTGGAGAAATAGCTCCAGGAAGAATGAAGAGGCTGAGGCAAAGCATAAACAGTGCCCAGGTGTGGATGTGACTGGTGATAGAAGTAAAGTTTGATGCTGTAGAGAACAATATTGTATAGGAACCTGGAATGCTAGGTCCATGAATCAAGGTAAATTGGAAGTGGTCAAACAGGAGATTGCAAGAGTACACATGGACACTTTAGGAATCAGTGAACTAAAATGGACCAGAATGGGCAAGTTTAATTCAGTTGGCCATTGTATCTACTGCTGTGGACAAGAATCCCTTAGAAGAAATGGACTAGACCTCATAGTCGACAAAAGAGTCTGAAATGCAGTACTTGGGTTCAATCTCAAAAAAGACAGAATGATCTCTGTTCGTTTCCAAGGCAAACCATTCACTATCACAGTAATCCAAGTCTATGCCCCAACCACTAATGCCAAAGACGCTGAATTGACTGGTTTGATGAAGACGTGCAAGACCTTATAGAACTAACACCAAAAGAAGGTATCCTTTTCATCATAGGGGACTAGAAAGCAAAAGCAGGAAGTCAAGACATACCTGAAGGAACAAGCAAGTTTGGCCTTGGAGTACAAAATGAAGCAGGGCAAAGGCTAACAGAGTTTTGCCAAGAGAACGCACTAGTCATAGCAAACACCCTCTTCCAACACCACTAGATGACTACACATGGACATCACCAGATGGTTAACACCGAAATCATACTGAGTATATTCTTGGCAGTCGAAGATGGAGAAGCTCTATACAGTCAGCAAAAACAAGACCAGGAGCTGACTGTGACTCAGATCATGAACTCCTTATTGCCAAATTCAGACTTAAGTTGAAGAACGAAGGGAAAACCACTAAAGCATTCAGGTGTGACCTAAATCAATTCCCTTACGATTATACAGTGGAAGTGACCAATAGATTCAAGGGATTAGATCTTATAGAAAGAGTTCCTGAAGAACTGTGGACGGAGGTTCCTAACATTGTGCAAGAGGCGGTGATAAAAACCATCCCCAAGAAGAAGAAATGCAAGCAGGCAAAATGGTTGTCTGAGAAGGCCTTACAAATAGCAGAGAAAAGAAGAGAAGCAAAAGGCAAAGGAGAAAAGGAAAGATATATCCATCTGAATCCAGAGTACCAAAGAATAGCAGGGAGAGATAAGAAAGCCTTCTTCAGTGATCAATGCAATGAAATAGAGGAAAACAATGGAATGGGAAAGACTACCAATCTCCTCAAGAAAATTAGAGATACCAAGGGAATATTTCATGCAAAGATGGGCTCAATAAAGGACAGAAATGATATGGACCTAAGAAAAACAGAAGATATTAAGAAGAGATGGCAAGAATACACAGAAGACCTATACAAAAATGATCTTCATGACCCAGATAACCACGATGATGTGATCACTCACATACAGCCAGACATCTTGGAATGTGAAGTCCAGTGGGCCTTAGGAAGCATCACTATGAATAAAGCTAGTGGAGGGGATGGCATTCCAGCTGAGCTATTTCAAATCTAAAAGATAATGCTGTGAAAATGCTGCACTTAATATGCCAGCAAATTTGGAAAACTCAGCAGTGGCCACAGGACTGGAAAAGGTCAGTTTTCATTCCAGTCCCAAAGAAAGGCAATGCCAAAGAATGTTCAAACTACTGCACAAATGCACTCATCTCACAGACTAGCAAAGGAATGCTCAAAATTCTCCAAGCTAGGCTTCAACAGTATGTGAACTGAGAACTTCCAGAAGTTCAAGCTGGATTTAGAAAAGGCAGAGGAATCAGAGATCAAATTGTCAACATCCTTTATATCATCGAAAAAGAAAGAGAGCTCCAGAAAAACATTTCCTTCTGCTTCGATGACTATGCTAAAGGCTTTGACTGTGTGGATCACAACAAACTCTGCAACACTCTTAAGGAGATGGGAATACCAGCCCACCTTACTAACCACCTGACAGATCTGTATGCAGGTCAAGAAGCAAGAGTTAGAACCAGACATGGAACAACAGACTGGTTCCAAATTGGGAAAGGGATACATCAGGGCTGTATATAGTCACTTTACTTATTTAATTTATATGCAGAGTACATCATGCAAAATGCCAGGCTGGATGAAGCACAAGCTGGAATCAAGATTGTCGGGAGAAATATCAGTAACTAGCCTCAGAAATGCAGGTGACAGTACCCTTATGGCAGAAAGCAAAGAGGAACGAAAGAGCCTCTTGATGAAAGTGAAACAGGAGAGTGAAAAAGCTGGCTTAAAATTCAACACTGAAAAACAAAGACCATGACACCTTGTCCCATCACTTCATGGCAAATTGATGAGGAAACAATGGAAACAGTGACCGACTTTATTTTCTTGGTCTCCAGAATCACTGCAGATTGTGACTGCAGCCATGATTAAAAGATGCTTGCTCCTTGGAAGAAAAGCTATGGCAAATCTAGACAGTGTATTAAAAAGAAGAGACATTACTTTAGAGACAAAGGTCCCTCTAGTCAAAACTATGGTTTTTCCAGCAGTGGGGAGGGAGGTGGGAGGGAGATTCGGGAAGAGGGGTGACACATATATGAATGGCTGATTCATGTTGATGTATAGCAAAATCCATCACGATATTGTAAATAATTATCCTCCAAGTAACTAATTTAAAAAATAAAAAACCATTGAGTGTACTCCCACATATATGCTCACAAATAACCTTACTCAAATGTATTCACACATAAACAAGATCACACAAAAAACACATTTACCCCAACTACTCAGTATTATGCTAATATGCATTCACATGCCTACAAATTCATTTATACAGGTGAACACACTTAAATATTCATTTTAAGCACACACATTTATACCTAAGAAAACACTCTCACCCATGAACATGCTCACACATACAATGTCACACAGAGATATGTTGACATACATACACATTCTTGCACACTAACAAACACACACTGATTTGCCCTCAAACTCAAATTCAAAAACACATACATTCACATGCGTGCACCAACACATTCATTGTTTCACATAAACATGCTGATGTGTGTGTGTGCGTGTGTGTCTGTGTGTCTGTGTTAGCCGCTCAGTCGTGTCCGACTCTTTGTGACCCCATGGACTGTAACTGTAGCTGCCAGGCTCTTCTGTCCGTGGGGATTCGCCAGGCCAGAATGCTGGAGTGGGTTGCTAGGACCCCTCCAGGGGATCTTCCTGACCCAGGTATCGAACCCAGATCTGCCACATTGCAGGTGGATTCTTTACCATCTGAGCCACCAGGGAAGCCCAAGACTCCTGGAGTGGGTAGCCTATCCCTTCTCCAAGGGATCTTCCCAACCCAGGAATCGAAACAGGATCTTCTGCATTGCAGGCAGATTCTTTACCAGCTGAGCTACCAGGGAAGCCAAAACATGCTGATATAGTCACTCAATTTCAGGACCTTACTCACAAGTTTACTCACAAAGGGACTCAGATATAAAGAGTCAGATGCTTCCAGATGATCCCACCCACACTTTCACTTACACATTCTTAAAATCCAGAACATGCTTATATACATGTATACACAAACATGTTTCCATCCACCATAAAGCTCAGACATTAGCTCACAGAAGAAATTTGCTCACATGTACTCACATTCTCATTTTATCTCACATAAATATGCACATACTAGCTCACAGCTGAGAACCTGACACACATTCTCTCATTCACATGAACATAACTTGAATATTGTCAATAGATAATTATGCCACATGGAGTTTAAGGCAAGGAAGGCTTTGTTTAAGACTACTGTAAAAGGGGACAGAGACTGTTGCAACAGGGAAAATAAACTCAACTCCATCTACACGAGAGACAGATGAAAATTTATCGCCAACAGGGTGGTTGAAGGAGGTAGTGACTGGGAAATTACTAACAGGAACTTAGGTATTGTGTTGGCTAATTTCAGATGTCAACTTGCTTGTACAGCATTTCCTGGTGTGTCTGTAAGCAGGATTCTGGAAGAGATTAGCATATGAATTGGTAGACTGAGTAAAGAAAATTGCCCTCATCAATGCAAGTGGGCATCACCCAATCCCTTGAGGGCCTGAATAGAACAGAAAGGCAGAGGAAGGATGAGTTTGCTCTTTGCCTGAACTGAGACATCCATATGACTCTGTTCTAAGACATCAGCACTCCTCGTCTTAGGCCTTTGCACTTAGACCAGGATTTGCACCATCTGCCCTCTGATTCTCAGGCTTTTAGCCTTGAACTGGGTTCAGGGTTTGTCAGGCCTTCTGACTTAGACTGAATTATACCACCGACTTTCTTGATTTACCAGCTTGCCGACAGCAGATTGCATGATTTCTGCATGAGCCAATTTCTATAATAAATCCCTTCATGTATATGTATGCTCGTGCTCATGCTCAGTCGCTAAGTCGTGCCTGACTCTGCAACCCTGTGGAATTGTAACCCTCCAGAATCCTCTGTCCATGGGATTTCCCAGACAAGAACACTGGAGTGCGTTGCCATTACCTCCTCCAGGGGATCTTCCCAACCGAGGGACTGAACCCATGTCTCCTGCGTCTCCTGCACTGCAGGCAGATTCTTTACCACTGAGCCACTTGGGAAGCCATATCTATATCTATCTTATATCTATAGCAACATCGATATATAGCAGAGAAATATAACTAATATATATATATATATATGTATACACACACATATATAAATGTATAGACATTAGGTATCTGATCTAATTATCTATACCTATAGGTATAGATACTTGATATATAAGATACGTGTATATCTATCTGTTTCTTGTTGATCCTGTTTCTGTGGAGAACTCTGACTAACACAAGTTTCAAGGGAGGCTGGGAGTGGGACTTGATTAGATATCAAGAGGAGGGATGAAAAACTCAGATATGAAGTATGGGGGGATTCTGATTAAACTGATTCTGATTAGGGAGGATCTTTGCTAAAACTGGGCTCGGCAGCTTGGTAGGTAGGATCAAGCTTCAGGTAGAGTTAAGAAGAGGACTCAGAATGGCCTAAGGTTTGGTTAAGGAGGGAGTTATTTTCAGTTCCTCCCCTTCTTCAAGGGAAGAAGAGGCATTCTTTTTCCTGTGAACAATATAAGTCCATTTCTCACTCAGTCACCTTTTGTTCACTAAGCAACAGCTGAAGTGTCTGCTGATATTTGGTAGTAGAAGATATCTGCTGGATCCTGCAAGGAGTCAATCACTTAATGAGGGAGGTTTCTAAGGAAACAAAAAAGAAAGATTAAGATTTATAGTGGACTATTAATATTTAGACACAGTTTCTGAGTCCAGAAGGATAACCAATTGAAAACATTTCTAGCCGTTGGGCTTGAAGCATGTTTAGATGGTGGAGTGAGGGGATGGCAGTGCTAATCTGATAGATTTCCTAGTTTGCAGTGAATGTTTTCTATGAAGCATAGACATCAGATAGGTTTTGGTAAGCTCATCCACAATCATGATTATTTCCTGGAGCAGAGCATGGAGATAAAGTGTAATTTCCTGAGTGACCCACGTGGCAGCAGTTTCAGGCATGAAGATCATACATAATCTGCTGCAATGATGAGTCCTTTGAAATTTATATCAAGTTGTCTAGCTTCAGCTCATAGGATTTCTTTTGATCCTATGAAGACAAAGCGTAGACTTCCAATAAGAATCTGGGCAGTCAGCTTTGTGTTCTCAATGATGTCAAATCAGGAGGGTTGGAAAAAATTTGGAAACAGAAGTTTGAGGAGTTGCCGCCAGATATTGAAGCAAACTGGAAGAGCTGAGAATTTGGTAAGGCCTGACAAAATGTATGAGATAGCAGAAGCCAGTCCCATTTAGATGTAGGTCACATAACCACGTAGTTTACAACGACGTGCAAAATAGCTCAAAGACCAGAATCCCATACCTTACAACGCTGTGTTTTCTTTTTAAAAACAAAATTTCAACAGTCACTTCCTTTTTGGCCAAAGATACTCAAAGTAAGATCATTCTTTGTAATTCTTGTAATTCTTGTTCTGTTTGATCGGGATTAGCCATCTCATGAATTTATCAGCTGAGAGTCTCCAGGAGAATTCAGGAAATCCTGACTCGGTCTAGTGGTGTGGTCTCAAAGTTGTCTACGCAATGCCATTAGGAGTAAGAATAAGATCATTCTTACATTTATAAAATGTCTGATCTCACTAGATTTGGCTTGCTTATTTGCACAGTTTCAGCAAGAATGATAATTGACCACAGAGGCCTTTTTAGTTTGCATTGCTGGAACTTTTCATAAGGAGTCTTAGATTGGACTTTGAAAAGCCTCTCGAGGCTAGGAAGCCATGCCAAGAACTCACCACCAGAATTCACATGCAGATTTAGGTAAACTAATCTCTTCTTGAAGTCCTCACAGTATCCTAAGTTTGCTAGGCCTGCCAGGTGGTGACCTCTCCTACTCAGCTCTAAGACTGAGAAAGCTGTAATCCAGGTAGGAGGCCCATTTGCCCAAGAGGACTTTGTAAGCATTGGCTTCATAAAATCACCTTTAATTTCTTTAACTATCTGATCATGTCTGATTATATGTATTGTTTTCAAATGTGATAGTCCACTAAAAGCTTATATAATCAAATCAATACAGAGGAAATTTTCATATTGAACCTATACCATTCATTGTATTACTATGAAAATGAGAATACTTAATAAGAATATTCAACTCTAGAGTGATCAGGCAGGGAAAAAAAAGTAAGTACCTCACTTACATTTACAGCAGTATGATTTACTAAACTATTATGAATCTTAGATAGCTGAAGTTAGAAGAGAAAGTTGTTCTCCAGAGAATAGAACATTAAGGCATCAGCAGTAGTCCAAACAAAAGCTGTAATCATGCCTAATGTGTTCACTCAGCCCCCTGTAATTCTTGTTCTGTTTGATCTTGGATTAGCCATCTCATGAACTTATCAGCTTCTCCAGGAGAATTCAGGAAATCCTGACTCGGTCTAGTGGTGTGGTCTCCAAGTTGTTTAAGCAAGGCAATTAGGAGTTCTGTGCCTCAAGAGTACCTGGCAGAGACCTTTCAGGACTCCAAGATAGTCTCATTTTGTTGAAGATAGTTAGTCTGGCATGTAGCTGATTGCAAGGGTTTTCAGGGAAGCGTCAAGGTAAAATAACTATGGATGACAAAAGATGAAAATCATTGGTCTGTATTTCTGCCTTTGTGCCAATACCATACTGTCTTGATGACTGTAGCCTTGTAGTATAATCTGAAGTCAGGAAGGTTGATTCCTCCAGCTCCATTCTTTTCAAGACTGCTTTGGATATTCAGGGTCTTTTGTGTTTCCATATGAATTGTGAACTTTTTTGTTCTAGTTCTGTGAAAAATGCCATTGGTAACAATTTATAATAGCCAGAACATGGAAGCAACCTAGATGTTCATTGACAGATGAATGGATAAAGAGGTCCTGGTACATATACACAATGGAATATTACTCAGCCATAAAAAGGAACACATTTCAGTCAGTTCTAATGAGGTGGATGAAACTGGAACCTATAGTAAGAAAGAAGTAAGTATTATAAGAGTGAAGTAAGTCAGAAAGAGAAAGAGAAATATCATATTCTAACACATATATATGGAATCCATAAAAATGGTACTGAAGAATTTATTTACAGGGCAACAATGGAGAAACAGACATAGAGAATAGACTTATGGACATGGGGAGAGTGGAAGAGATGGTGAGATGTATGAAAAGAGTAGCATGGAAACATACATTACCAAATGTAAAATAGATAGCCAATGGGAATTTGCTGTATGGATCAGGAAACTCAAACAGGGGCTCTGTATCTACCTAGAGGGGTGCAATGGGGAGGGAGATGGGAGGGAGTTTCAAAAGGGAGGGGATATATATATATATACCTATGGATGATTCATGTTGAGGTTTGACAGAAAAGAGCAAAATTCTATAAAGCAATTATCCTTCAGTAAAAAATAAATTTAAAAAAAAGATGAAAATCACCATGGTAAAAGATGGGATGAATGTTCATTATACAATGTTCATTATACAAAGTGATGCAATTGACAAGGACATTTAGTTGTTTCTGTGGCATACAACATTCTAAAATAGTAACTGGAATTGCAGCTGATAACATTATGCCAGTGTTGTCCAATTATAAGGCAAAGCAGCACCAAGATACATCATGAACAACAAAGGCATTGACATTTCTAGGAAGTTAATATAATTTCTTTTTTTTTTCTAGGAAGTTAATATAATTTCTAAAGTATTTATATTAACATTGTACCCATAGAAGTATAAATTAGAAAAGGTGAAGCATCTCTTAGTATTTGAGAATGCTTCCCGTGCAACTCAGCTTATCAAATGAACCTAATTATTGTAACATCTCTCATTTACAAGGTGAAGGAACAGGCTCTTCGTGATTTTCCAGAGGCCTTCTGGGAAATATCAAAGTCAGTTTGATATCAAGCAGATTTCATTTAGAATTTTATATTGGAAAGACAGAATTTCACAAGTTTTTAGAAATGTCAAAAGAATTGTACAATTTGCTAAATACATTCATGGGTTATGGACTTCCCTGGCGGTTGAATGGTTAAGACTCTGCCTTCCGATGCAGGAGACACAGATTTGAGCCCTGGTCAAAGAACTAGGATCCCACATGCGATGTGGAACAACAAATGATGCTGGAATACTTGAATGTGTGTGTGTGTGTGCCCACGCACGCGCAAGTATATGTGTGCACAGGCACAGGCACATGCTCAGTTGTGTCTGACTCTTTGCAACCCCATGGACTGCCAGGCTCCTCTGTGCATTGAATTTTCCAAGCAAGAATACTGGAGTGTGTTGCCATGTCCTCCTCCAGCGGATATTTCTGACCCAGGGATCAAACCCGCATCTCCTGCATCGGCAGGAGGCTTCTTTGCCACTTGAGTCTCCTGGGAAGCCCAGAAAACGTGAATACCTCTGTGTAAATAAAACAGCAACAACAACTGATCACACCTTGCACCATATACAAAGATTAACTCAAAAAAATGAATCGTAGACTGAAAAGTAAAACCTGAAAAAAAAAAAAAAAACAGAATTAAAAAAAGAATCTTAGGTAACTAAGAAACTGTTTGGCTATCCATTTATCCAGAGTATTGATAAGAAGATTTCAAAAGTAAATATTGAAGGGAATGTGATTGCAAATAGCCTTATCTCTTTTATTTATTTATCTATTAAACATGTGGTTTTATTTTTTATTAAAGAATCCTTGATTAATTTCACTGAAACTAGGGAAATGTGGCAACAAAGAAGGGAAAAATTCTTGCTATTGCATCGAGGGCTTCCCTGGTTGCTCAGTGGTAAAGAACCTGCCTGCCAACGCAGGAGACGCAGGTTCCATCCCTGATCCCACATGCCGTGGAGTAACTAAGCCTGTGGCACAACTCCTGAGCCTGTGCTCTAGAGCCTGGAAGCCACAGCTACTAGACCCACATGCTGCAACTGCTGAGACTCACATGCTCTAGAACCCATGCTCTGCAACAAGAGAAGCCACCACAACGAGACACCCATGTACTGCAACTAGAGATAGGCCCCAGTCTCCACAACTAGAGAAAAGCCTGCCCAGCAACAAAGAACTAGCAAGCCAAAAATAAATACATAAATAAATAAAATTAAGTTGCATCTACATGGGCAAACTAAAAGTCATACCTACGAATCAGTCCTATAAATCAAAGCAAAAACTACATTTTTTTTCTTTAAAACTTTAACTGCATGTGTAAGCATGAAAACAATGATCTCTTTTAGAAGTAACACTGCTCAGTTCTCTTACAAATAAAAGACGCGATAAATCAACAAAGAGCACAGGACATTATTCTGATAAGATATAGAATCTGTGCCTTCTAAGGAGATTGCTTAGAAGATAAGGAAAAACCTTTTACAATCTCTTATTAAGAGCAAACCTAGGAACAAGTTGCCTTAGCAACTGTCAAATACACAATACCATATTATTAATTATAGTCACCATGCTGTACATTATATCCTTATGATTATCTATCTTATAACTGAGAATTTGTACCGTTTTTGGCTTCATAACTGTTTCATTTTTTGTTGTTGTTGCTGTTCAGTCACTATGTTGTGTCTGACTCTGCAACCCCATGGACTGCAGCACGCCAGGCACCCTTGACCATCACTATCTCCTGGACACTGCTCAGATTCATGTCCATTGAGTCGGTGTCTGTGCTAAGTCACTTCTGTCGTGTCTGACTCATTCTGACCTGTAGCCTGCCAGGCTCCTCTGTCCATGGAATTGTCCAAGCAAGGATACTGGAGTGGGCTGCCATGCCCTCCTCCAGGGGATCTTCCCGACCAAGGAGGGATCGAAACCCCATCTCTTACGTCTCCTGCTTTGGCACTCGGGTTCTTTACCACTAACACCACCTGAGAAGCCCAAAAGTAGATGAGGGTTTCCCTCATGCATCAGTGGTAAAGAATTTTTTTTTTTTTTACTAGTAAGGTTGAACATATTATTTGTGTGTTTCTTGCTATCCTGGTTTGCCTGATTATAAATTTGAACATTTTTTTCTATTCAGTTCTTTGTTGTTTTGTGACTGATTTGTAAATACATGAAGATATTTTGATTCTAATAGTTTTTTTGGATAAATGTGTTGCAAATACCTTCCCTCAGTGTGTGGCTTGGTTTTTCAACTTTGGAAAGTGTTTTTTATTTAAAAGTTTTGTATTTTAATTTCTTTTTTTTTAATAAGATTTTTTTATTAAATGAGATAATCATACACCCAAAATAAAGTAAATGATGTCTATTATTATTTTCATTTTTTTTTATTCCTTTATTTCTCATGTGTTCCCCATCCTGAACCCTCCTCCCTCCTCCCTCCCCATACCATCCCTCTGGGTCGTCCCAGTGCACCAGCCCCAAGCATCCAGCATCGTGCACTGAACCTGGACTGGCATCTCGTTTCATACATGACATTTCACATGTTTCAATGCCATTCTCCCAAATCTTCCCACCCTCTCCCTCTCCCACAGAGTCCATAAGCCTGTTCTATACATCAGTGTCTCTTTTGCTATCTCGTATACAGGGTTATTGTTACCATCTTTCTAAATTCCATATATATGCGTTAGTATACTGTATTGGTGTTTTTCCTTCTGACTTACTTCACTCTGTATAATAGGCTCCAGTTTCATCCACCTCATTAGAACTGATTCAAATGTATTCTTTTTAATGGCTGAGTAATACTCCATTGTGTATATGTACCACAGCTTTCTTATCCATTCATCTGCTGATGGACATCTAGGTTGCTTCCATGCCCTGGCTATTATAAACAGTGCTGCGATGAACATTGGGGTACACGTGTCTCTTTCCCTTCTGGTTTCCTCAGTGTGTATGCCCAGCAGTGGGATTGCTGGATCATAAGGCAGTTCTATTTCCAGTTTTTTAAGGAATCTCCACACTGTTCTCCATAGTGGCTGTACTAGTTTGCATTCCCACCAACAGTGTAAGAGGGTTCCCTTTTCTCCACACCCTCTCCAGCATTTATTATTTGTAGACTTTTGGATCACAGCCATTCTGACTGGTGTGAAATGGTATCTCATAGTGGTTTTGATTTGCATTTCTCTGATAATGAGTGATGTTGAGCATCTTTTCATGTGTTTGTTAGCCGTCTGTATGTCTTCTTTGGAGAAATGTCTATTTAGATCTTTGGCCCATTTTTTGATTGGGTCATTTATTTTTCTGGAGTTGAGCTGTAGGAGTTGCTTGTATATTTTTGAGATTAGTTGTTTGTCGGTTGCTTCATTTGCTATTATTTTCTCCCATTCTGAAGGCTGTCTTTTCACCTTGCTAATAGTTTCCTTTGATGTGCAGAAGCTTTTAAGTTTAATTAGGTCCCATTTGTTTATTTTTGCTTTTATTTCCAATATTCTGGGATGTGGGCCATAGAGGATCCTGCTGTGATGTATGTCAGAGAGTGTTTTGCCTATGTTCTCCTCTAGGAGTTTTATAGTTTCTGGTCTTACGTTCAGATCTTTAATCCATTTTGAGTTTATTTTTGTATATGGTGTTAGAAAGTGTTCTAGTTTCATTCTTTTACAAGTGGTTGACCAGATTTCCCAGCACCACTTGTTAAAGAGATTGTCTTTAATCCATTGTATATTCTTGCCTCCTTTGTCAAAGATAAGGTGTCCATATGTGCGTGGATTTATCTCTGGGCTTTCTATTTTGTTCCATTGATCTATATTTCTGTCTTTGTGCCAGTTGCAGATGACATGATCCTCTACATAGAAAACCCTAAAGACTCCACCAGAAAATTACTAGAACTAATCAATGATTATAGTAAAGTTGCAGGATATAAAATCAACACACAGAAATCCCTTGCATTCCTATACACTAATAATGAGAAAACAGAAAGAGAAATTAAGGAAACAATTCCATTCACCATTGCAACGAAAAGAATAAAATACTTAGGAATATATCTACCTAAAGAAACTAAAGACCTATATATAGAAAACTATAAAACACTGGTGAAAGAAATCAAAGAGGACACTAATAGATGGAGAAATATACCATGTTCATGGATTGGAAGAATCAATATAGTGAAAATGAGTATACTACCCAAAGCAATTTATAGATTCAATGCAATCCCTATCAAGCTACCAACAGTATTCTTCACAGAGCTAGAACAAATAATTTCACAATTTGTATGGAAATACAAAAAACCTCGAATAGCCAAAGCGATCTTGAGAAAGAAAAATGGAACTGGAGGAATCAACCTACCTGACTTCAGGCTCTACTACAAAGCCACAGTTATCAAGACAGTGGTAAAGAATTTGCCTGCCACTTCAGGAGACTTAGGTTCAGTCCCTGATCCCAGAAGATCCCATATGCCACTGAGCAGCTAAGCCCATGTGCCACAACTATTGAGCTTTCATTGAATGAGTGATGCTATCTAACCATCTCATCCTCTGCTGTCCCCTTCTCCTCTTGCCCTCAATTTTTCCCAGCATCAGGATCTTGTCCAATGAGTCAGCTCTTCACATCAGGTGGCCAAAGTATTGGAGCTTTAGCTTCAGCATTGGTCCATTCAGTGAATATTCAGGGTTGATTTCCTTTTGGATTGACTGGTTTGATCACCTTGCTGTCCAAGGGACTGGAAATCATCACAATTTGAAACCATCAGTTCTTCAGTGCTCACCCCACTTTATGGTGCAACTCTCACATCCGCATGAGACTACTGGAAAAACCATAGATTTGACTAGATGGACCTTTGTCGGCAAAGTGATGTGTCTGATTTTTAATATGCTGTCTAGGTTTCTCACAGCTTTTCTTCCAAGGAGCAAGCGTCTTTTAATTTCATGGCTGCTGTCACCGTCTGCGGTATTTTGGAGCCCAAGAAAATAAACTGTCATTGTTTCTAATTTTTTCCCATCTCTTTGCCATGAAGGGATGGGACCAGATGCTGTGATCTTAGTTTTTCTGGGTTTTAAGCCAGCTTTTTGACTCTGTTCTTTCACTTTCATCAAGAGGCTCTTTAGTTCCTCTTTGCTTTCTGCCATTAAAGTGGTATCATCTGCATATCTGAGATTGTTGGTATTTCTCCTTGTGTTCTTGATTGTAGCTTGTGTTATATCCAGCCTAGCATTTCACATGATGTACTCAGCATAAAAGTTATACTAAATCAGGATGACAATATACAGCCTTGCATGCCATTCACAATTTTGAACCAGTCCATTGTTCCTTGTCAGGTTCTAACTGTTGCTTCTTGACCCCACATACAGGTTTCACAGGAGACAGGTAAGGTGGTCTGGTATTCCCATCTCTTTTAAAAAATTTTCCACACTTTATTGTGATCCGCACAGTCAAAGGTTTTCATTTTTCAATATATTTTTATTGAAGTGTAATTGATTTACAATGTTATATTCAGTTCAGTTCAGTTCAGTTGCTCAGTTGTATACGACTCTTTGCGACCCTGTGGATGGCAGCACACCAGGCCTCCCTGTCCATCACCAACTCCTAGAGTTCACTCAAACCCACGTCCATCGAGTCAGTGATGCCATCCAGCCATCTCATCCTTTGTCGTCCTCTTTTCCTCCTGCCCCCAATCCCTCCCAGCATCAGAGTCTTTTCCAATGAGTCAACTCTTCGCATGAGGTGGCCAAAGTACTGGAGTTTCAGCTTTAGCATCAGTCCTTCCAAAGAACACCCAGGACTGATATCCTTCAGAATGGACTGGTTGGATCTCCTTGCAGTCCAAAGGACTCTCAAGAGTCTTCTCTAACACCACAGTTCAAAAGCATCAATTCTTTGGTGCTCAGCTTTCTTCACAGTCCAACTCTCACATCCATTCATGACTACTGGAAAAACCTAGCCTTAACTAGACAGACCTTTGTTGGCAAAGCAATGTCTCTGCTTTTTAATATGCTATCTAGGTTGGTCATCACTTTCCTTCCAAGGAGTAAGCGTCTTTTAATTTCGTGGCTGCAGTCACCGTCTGCAGTGATTTTGGAGCCCAAAAAAATAAAGTCTGGCACTGTTTCCACTGTTTCCCCATCTATTTCCCATGAAGTGATGGGACCAGATGCCATGATCTTAGTTTTCTGAGTGTTGAGCTTTAAGCATATACGTTTTCATATTTTTTTCCATTATGGTTTATTACAGATAGTTCCCTGTGCTATACAGTAGGACCTCGTTGGTTATGTATTTCATATTTAGTAGTTTATATATGCTTATCCCAACCTCTCAATTAACCCCTTCTCTACCCCCTTACCCCTTTGGTAACCATAAGTTTGTTTTTTATGTCTGTGAGTGTTTCTCTTTTGTAAATATGTTCACTTGTAACATAGTTTGATTCCACATATAAGTGAAATCCTATGATGTTTGTCTTTGTCTGTCTGACTTACCTCACTTAGTATGATAATCTCTCGGTCCATCCATGTTGCTGATAAATGGCCTCATTATATTTCATGCTCTTATGGCTAAGTAGTATTCTGTTGTATATGTGTACCACATCTTCTTTATCCATTCATGTGTGGATGGACATTTAGGTTGCTTCCTTGTCTTGGCCCTTGTAAATAGTGCTGCTATGAACGTTGGGGTGCATGTATCTTTTTGAATTAGAGTTTTCTCTGGATATATGCCCAGGAGTGGGTTTGAGGGGTCATATGGTGTGTTCTTGCTAAGTCACTTCACTCCAGTCGTGTCCAATTCTGTGCAGACAACAATGTTGTGTTGGTTTCTGCCATACAGCAACATGAATCAGCCATAGGTATCCATGTGTCACCTCCCTCTTCAGACTCCCTCTCGACTCCCACCCCATCTCACCCCTCTAGGTTGTCACAGAGCACAAAGTTGAGCTCCCTGTGTTATACAGCAACTTCACACCAGCTATTTATATTACATATAGTAATGTATAGTAATGCTCTTTCAATTCGTCCCACCCTCTCCTGCCCCCACTGTGTCCATGAGTCTGCTCTCTATATCTGAATCCTATTCCTGCCCTGCAAAGAAGTTCATCAGTACCATTTTTCTAGATTCCATATATATGTGTTAATGAACGATATTTGTTTTTCTCTTTCTGACTTACTTCACTCTGTATATATAACAAGCTCCGGGTAGGAGGTCGGGTTTGAGAGCTCGCACTCTTTAACTGCCACACCTGCCCAAAGACCCCAGGTCCTGCCTCTGCAGCGAAGCTCACCCCATGAGTTTAAACACAGGGAATTGGAAAGTGTTTCTGTGTAGAGTGTATGTTTGCAGTTTGCTTAAAGTTCAACTGAAATAATACACATACACTCACACACACCCACACAGTGCTCCAGATAAGTTTCTGAGTCATAGAAGGTTTCTGTCTCTACTCAGGTTTTACACAGGTTTTATCTTTAGATCTCCCAATTCTTACAAAATTTTTAAGGCTGTTTTAAAATCTTTCAGGTAGAAAAACTGGCTTACGTAAGAGTAATGTTCCACCTGGTGCTCAGGCAAAGGTGTTGAGTGTGCCTGAGGCTGGAATATTAAACAAATATATGGAGAAGGATGCTTTTTACCTACACTCTGAATTTTCTAGGTGGCCATGTGAGAAAGAAGAGAAGTCATTATGTGTATGAAATTTTCAATACCAAAATTAGTAAAATATGTAGACTTAATTAAAATCTGTCAACGGCTCCCTATTTACTATATAAACATCAGCTCCTAACAAAGGTCTAAATTTTAGTTTTTGTGTTTTTGAAAGTGGGTGTTATTGATGTTATTACAGTCATTTCTGTGTTTCTTTTGTTACAAAAGGCACAGTGTTTGCATTCTCTCTCAGGGTATATGTGGCATAAGACATAGAGGCTAGGTAAGTTACAGTTGTCTAAATATACGAGTTCCAAATTCTATAATGTGTTCTAAGTTTCTGGGTCACTGCCAACCCCATTTTGCCTTTTCAACTGTCTCCCTATTAAGTTCTGCCTGTAGAGATTTCCAGAGAAAGGCAAGAAGTCTGAAGGACGGAGAATCCACTATGTATTATCACTGCTCCTGCTTCCCCTCAGTTTCACACCCATAAAGGCAAAGATATTTTTTCAGATGAATTTTTTAAAAAGAATTCTATTTTATGCCATATAAGTATTTATGATATATAGTATATTATATTGAACATATACTGTATATATATATATATATAATATTAAATACATATTGTTTTACATATATTGGGTTTTATATATATATATATATATATATATATATATATATCACTGGAGTGGGTTGTCATTTCCTTCTCCAGGGGATATTCCTCATCCTGGGATCAAACCTAGGTCTCCTGCATTGCAGGCAGATTCTTTACAATCTGAACCACCAGGGAAGCCCTATATATATATATATTAATATATGTATGTCCATTCTGAAGGAGATCAGCCCTGGGATTTCTTTGGAAGGAATGATGCTAAAGCTGAAACTCCAGTATTTTGGCCACCTCATGTGAAGAGTTGACTCATTGGAAAAGACTCTGATGCTGGAAGGGATTGGGGGCAGGAGGAGAAGGGGACGACAGAGGATGAGATGGCTGGATGGCATCACCAACTCAATGGACGTGAGTCTGGGTGAACTCCCGGAGTTGGTGATGGACAGGGAGGCCTGGCATGCTGCGATTCATGGGGTCGCAAAGAGTCAGACACGACTGAGCGACTGATCTGATCTGATATGTATATTATACACACATATACATATATATGCATATAATATTTTCTTTATCCTTTCATCTGCCACAAACACTTAGGTTGTCTTCATTCTTGACTATTGCAAATAATGCTGCAATGAGCATATAAGAGCAGAGCAGGAATCATGTCCTTTGGATATATTTTCAGGAGTGGGATTGCTGGATGATCTGATAATTCTAGTTTTAATTTTTTGAGGAATCTCCACACTGTTTTTTGTAGCGGCTGCACGATTTTCATTCCCACCAATGGAGCAGAAGGGTTCCCTTTTTACCACAACCTTGCCAGTGCTTGCTATTTCTTGTCCTTTTGATAATAGCCATTGTAACAGATGTGATGTCTTTTTTCACATTTTATTTTATACTGGAGTATAGTTGATTAACAATGTCATGATAGTTTCAGGTATACAATAAAGTGATTTGTTATACATGTATTAATAGACGTAAGTATTATTTTTCAAATTCTTTTCCCATTTAGGTTGTTACATGATATGATCAGAAGATTTCTTTTGGGGGGCCATGCCACAAAGCTTGTAGGATCTTAGTTCCCTGACCAGGGGTCAAACCCATGCACCCTGCAGTGGAAGTGTGGAGTCCTAACCATTGGACCACCAGGGAAGTCCTCCATGTATTATTGATCGCGAATTTCTCTTTTGCTCTTGACTTGACTGAGTTCCTTATACATTTTGCATATGAACCCCTTAGCAGGTATATGCTTTGCAAATATTTTCCTCTGCTCCATAGGTAAGTTGCCTTTTCATTTTTTTGATTGCTTTCTTTGCTGTGTAGCATCTTTTTAGTTTGATGTAATTCACCTGTTTATTTTTGCTTTCATTGCCTTGTTTTGGGGTCAATTAAAAAAATTCTTTGTCAAAACCCATGTTAAAGTGCTTACCCCAATATTTTCTTCTCGGAGTTTTACCCTTTCAGGCCTTATGTTTAACCTTTATACATTTTGAATTGACTTGGGGATATGGTGTAAGATAATAGGCTATGCTTTCCTCATGATGTTTTCTTGATTGTTGTTTTCCTTGCTTGCAGGTGGTCTTCCCAACCCAGGGACCCAACACACATCTCCTGCAAGTCTCCTGCATTGCAGGGGAATTCTTTGCTGCTGAGCTACCAGGAAACACTCATTGCATGTTCTTGGAGCTCTTGTCAAATAGGTGAGCATGTATGTGTGGGTTTGGCCTTCCCAGGTGGCACTAGTGGTAAGACACAGGTTGGATCCCTGGGTTGGGAAGATCCCCAGGAGGAGGGCACAGCAGTGCACTGCAATATTCTTGCCTGGAAAATCCCATGGACAGAGGAGCCCAGTGGGTTACTGCCCATAGGGTTGCAAAGCATTGGACATGACTGAAGTGACTTAGCATGCATGCATGAACGCACGCACGCACATGTGGGTTTATTTCTGGGATCTATATGTTGTTTCAAAGATCTGTGTATCTATTCTTATGCCAGAACCATACTGTTTTGATTACTATATCTTTGTGACATAATGAAATCAGGAAGCATGATGCCTCTAGGACTGTAATTTGTGGAGTGGTTCATCAAAGGGTAAAAACAATCAGTTATAAGCTAAATAAATTCTAGGGATCTAATGTACAGCATGTTGAATATAAATTTAAGACATTGTATGGTATACTGTAGACTTGATGAGGGAGTAGATCTTAGTTTTATCCCACACCCCACCTCCTAAAATCCTTTAACTATGTGAGGTAATGTGTGTATTAAGTAGCCTGTGGTAATCATTTAACAATGTATGCATACATCACATCACATTGTTCAACTTAAATATACAAATTTTATTTATAAATTATACCACAACAAAGTAGGAGGGGATGAGAGGCATGCATATCCTGTTCACACTGAAAAATTGATATAGGGACTACCCTTGTGGCTCAGTGCTAAAGAACCTGCCTGCCAATTCAGAGGACATGGGTTTGATCCCAGGTCCAGGAAGATCCCACATACTGTGGAGCAATTAAACCGGTGTGTCACAACTGCTGAGCCCGAGCCCTAGAGCCCATGTTCTGCAATAATAGAAGCCATTGTAGTGAGAAGCCCTTCCACTGCAACCAGACAGTAGCCCCTGCTCTTCACAGCTAGAGAAAAGCCTGCGCAGCTAAATAGACCCAGCATAGCTTAAAAAATAAATGCTAAAGTAGTCCTTCAGGCTGAAGTGAAACACCGGTGGGCACCTATTTGGAGGACTGTGAAGAAATAAAGCACAAAGGCCAAGGGAACTGCACAGATAAACGCGAAAGCCAGTATTCCTGCACTTTGGGTTTATAACTCCTCTTTTCAAACAATACTTATTTATTAATGGACACATTGGGTCTTCATTGCAACACGATCTTCACTGCATCGTGAGGGCATCTCTCCAGCTGTGACACATGGGCTCCAGAGCATGCGGGCTCAGGAGTTGTGGCCCCAAGGTTTAGTTGATCCACCACATGTGGCATCTTAGATACGGGTTCAGGGTTTGAACCTACATCCCTGCATTGGAAGGCGGATTCTAAACCACTGGACCACCAGGGAAATCCCTGTGACTTCTGTTTATCTTCTCCTCTCTTTGTATTTTGATTTAAAAGAAAAATGTATAAAGCAGTAACCATAAATCTGTAAATAGGAACCACATGCAAACCTGCCATTTATCACAATAAATAGAGGAATGTGGCAGACCTGGGAGGGAACAGAGTTTAGAATACTATGAAAACTATCTCAGTATTAATACAAACTTGACTTTTTTAAAGGTAAGATAATAATTATAATTCACAGCATAACAACCCCCCAAAAAAAGCACAAAACAAATTTAAAAACTCCAGACTTAAAAATATTTTAAAAGTAAAGAGTAAGAGTGATAATCACTTTGTGCAAGAGAAAATTTCAATTAATCACAGAAAAAGACAGTAATTGAGGAGTGATGGAACAAAAATGGGCTGACATGTGGAAAGTTAGAAAACTGTTAGGAAAAATCTTTCCTCGGAAATAATCTCTGCAATGCTGCTGCTGCCAAGTTGCTTCATCGTGTCCGACTCTGTGGGACCCCATAGGCGGCAGCCCACCAGGCTCCTCTGTCCCTGGGATTCTCCAGGCAAGAATACTGGAGTGGGTTGCCATTTCCTTCTCCAAATCTCTGCAATACCAACAGATAAAACTATTCAATGAAAAGGCAGATTGGCAAAGAGGATTAACAATAAATGTAACCCAGTATATGTTATCTATTAATATAAGAGTCTTGTCTTACATCCAAAAAGAGTTTGCAAGCAAAAGGGTAGAAAATGGTATCCATGCAAATCGTCCCAAAGTGGGAATTGCAGTGGCTGTACTGGCATTAGATGAAATAGATTTTAAGAGAACTTTTTTTTTTTTTTTTAACAGAATAGTAACAGATTTCTATATTAAAAAAAAAAATCAGTACACAAAGGAGATATATGAGTTATATATCCATAAGTTCCCAGCAGCCTTCCCAAATATATGAAACAAAAAGTGACAGAACTGGATAGAGTACATAGTTCTAAATAATCCTTGGAGACTTCAACACTCCATTTTCAATGAGGGACAGGCACATAGATAGGAGACCAATAGTGAGATCAAGGAATGGAACAGCTAGACCTAACTAACATCTGTAGAGCACACAGCCAAGAAAAGCAAATATGTTTGGAAAGCAACACAGGGAAGCCACAAAGCTTCCCTTGTGGCTCAGCTTGTAAAGAATCCTCCTGCAATGCAGGAGACCTGGGTTCAATCCCTGGATTGGGAAGATCCTCTGGAGAAGGAACGGCTAGCCACTCCAGTATTCTGTCCTGGAGAATTTCAAGGACTGTATAGTCCATGGGGTCACAAAGAGTTGGACATGACTGAGTGGCTTTCACTTGGAAAGCAACAGCAAAGGAGACAGGGAAGTTTGCTACCCTTGCTTGAAATGGGCACACTTGAGAAGCAACCGGGATGACTGCCCCATGGTCCACCCCCTGCTGCACCCCATGATCCATCTTCAGTGACCACCCTACTACACTGGATTTCTTATCCCCAAAGACTCTAGGCCGGCCCCTGGAACGTGGGAATCAAAAGCGAAACTGTAAAGAAGCTTTGTCATCAGCACCCCCTGTCACTATCGGCTGAACACTCCCTAGACTTCCACTCTATGGATTCACTGATGATCCCCAGCCTCAGACTGCGTCCTCAGAGGTGCCAGGCAAAGGGGGAAAAACAGCCCACCTCAGGCCAGGATACAGTCAATTCACCACAGTTCCCTCCTCAGGCACTAGAATAACAAGTTAGGGTGGGAAGAGACGGCTAAGGTCAAGAGGCAACAGAACAGGCACAAGCCAAAGCACAATCCAGGCACCTTTGGCAGCTCCAGCCCAGGTCACCATCAACTTCAACTAACAAAACTTTTAGTTAGCAAAAGAGAAGCGAGTTAAAGCTGTTCAGGCTTCCCGGGTTGTGGTTGGGCCATCTTGTTGTGACACCCAAAGTTCTGTTTATCTCCCATCTACCCTACTAACACAGAGAAGGCAATGGCACCCCACTCCAATACTCTTGCCTGGAAAATCCCATGGATGGAGGACCCTGGTAGGCCGCAGTCCATGGGGTCGCTGGGAGTAGGACACTACTGAGTGACTTCAATTTCACTTTTCACTTTCATGCATTGGAGAAGGAAATGGCAACCCATTCCAGTGTTCTTGCCTGGAGAATCCCAGGGATGGGGGAGCCTGGTGGGCTGCCGTCTATGGAGTCACACAGAGTCGGACACGACTGAAGTGACTTAGCAGTAGCAGCAGCACCCTACTAATGAAGGAGGGATCCCCTACCCTAAGAAGTGTGAGATGGCCAAGCACACGACACTGTACAGATGGACAGCTGTTGGTGAGTCTCAGGTACTCACAGCCTGGGTGGACAACAGGGAATGCCATGCAGGACAATGGAGGATTGTGGCTCTGGAGTAGAGTTAAGCGGCAGGGACCATGGAAAATAGATGTTGTAGTAACAAGAGGATGGGGCACACCAGCGTCCCCACATGAGGGGATCGTTGTCTTGTAGGAATCATTGCACTGCCTGGCAGGGAAGTAAAGCTTGGTGGCTGCAAGAATGGGCAGAGTGCGGCTAGTCTGGCTGATAGGAGAGAATCAGCTGGGTGAGGTAGTTTTCTGACAGGGAGGGGGACATTGCAGGTGAGAGCAGGAGAAAGCACAGTGGGCCAGCGGTGTATTTGAGGCTCAAAGGCATCAAGGCAGCTTAGAAAATTTGAGATCTTAATATATAGATGGGAAGCCTATGTAAAAAGGTCTACAGATGAAAAGCAATCCTTTTCAAGATGCCAGTGACCTATTTTGCAGGGAAAAAAAGCTGGTCCTATAATTTATGTGGAATTGCAAGAGACCAGGAATAGCTAAGACAATCTTGAAAAAGAAAGTTGGAGGAGTCCCCTACCCTGTATCAGAGAACTTACCTTGGGAACAGTAATCAAGACAGTGTGGTACTGAGATAATAATAGACACACAGATCAATGGACTAGAACAGCGAGTCCAGAAATAAACCCAGATACATACCCTCAATTGATTTCTGCAGGGATGTCAGATCATTAATTGGTTAGAAGTGCAAGTCTTGTCCCTAGAATGGTACGAGGACAGCAGGATATCCACACGTAATAGAATGAAGTTGGACTCCTACATTTCACCAATTACAGACATTAAAGTGATCCTCTGGACAGCACACAGCATTCAGCCACGAAAAGGAATGAGGTCCCAAGTGAAACTCAAAATTATTATGCCAAGTGAGAGAGGCCAGATAAAGAAGGTCACATACTGTACAATTTCATTTGTAGCAACTATCCAGGAAAGGTAAGTCCGCAGAGACAGAGAGCAGATTATTGGTTTTCAGAGCTTGGTTGCAGTGAGGGGGAAATGGAGAAGGACTGATTACTGGGCATGGGGTTTCCTTTTGGACACAACAGAGGGGATGGCTGAACTACACTGTGCATGTACCAGATGCCTGTAAAGTATACCGTTTAAAAAGGTGACATTTGCCACAATAGCATACCAATATTTTTTAAAGATAACAAGTGCTTATTGGCTTAGACTTCTACAAATAGATTGGGAATTGACTTCAACATCTGATAAAATGCATCCTTTAGGAAAATTTTTTGACCTTCATACTGGGGCACAAAATAGAGGAAACTTGAATACGGCACTAAATTTTTAAAAGATGTCCCTGTAGTGTTAAGGGAGCTACTGAAGTTAGCCAATAGGTATATTTGCCTTAACCATCTTATCACTGTGGTGTTTCCGTTCTCCAGACCATAGCAGCCATTGTCATAAAATACCCTACAGTGGGCATAGGCACTCTGACATATAGTTCATGAAGTTAAATTGAGTCTTTGCCGCTTATAAATGGGCTTGACAACATGGGACCAGGTGGACTATCCTCACTGAAAACATTGATTATGAGTTAAGGTAAAATAAAACAAGGCTGATATAAAGCGAGAAACCCATATTACATATGTTCTAAGTAGGGAAGGGGTAATTATCCCCACTGTTTTTTGATTCACTTCTCCACTATGCCCAGTTCTTGAGCCATGGAAAACAAATGGTGCCTCTGGATGGATTACCCCAGGCTTTTTTTCTGAATATATACGTATTCTTTGAACTCTAGTTGATTTACAGTGTTTTAGGTGCAGAGCAAGCTGATTCAGTTATACATATATATTATTTTTCAAATTATTTTGTTTTCTAGGTTATACAAGACATTGACTATAGTTCCCTGTGCTATATAGTAAATCTTTGTTGCATATCTACTTTTTTAATTAGAAATCTATCATTGTATTCATGCTAAGTGAAACAAATGGAATCAAAATAGAACAAATTTTTTAGGCAAACACTCGTAAGTTTCTAAAATAGATATACATACTATGTGTATGTGTGTGTGTGTGTGTAGCTTTTCTACTATGCTTGCTAAGGCTTGAGAATAGAATATCAGAAAGAGAGATGGAAAAATTGGAAAAACATAAAAAGTAAATGAAATGAGGCACCGGAATATGGAAATTAGGAAGTGGAAACAAACTAGAATAAAAGTAAAGAATTATCGTATAGTCCAGTTGTTTTTAAACATGGTAGCTCATTACAAACATACTCTGTAGCTTTGGATAAAAAAAGCTATTGCCTGGGCAATTTGTATTTTTCAAAAAAAAAAAAAAAAATGCCAAGGAAAATTTCTGGGATTTTAAAAAGTGATTACAGGTTTTTCTATTAAATGGTAGTTTGGTGATATCGTTCAGTTCAAGTTCAGTTTCAGTCCGCTCAGGGTCGTGTCCACTCTTTGCGACCCCCATGGAACTGCAAGACCCAGGCTTTCCGCTGTCCATTCAACGCGAAATCCCTGAAGCTTGCTCAATACCCATGTCCATACGAAGTCAGGTGACTGCCCACCCAAACTCTATCCTAACTAGTCGTCCCTTCTCCCCTGCTTCCAATTTTCCCTAGCCACAGGGTCTTTTCCCAAGGAGGTAGTATTACGCATGCAGGTGGCCAACATATTGGATCGTTTCACAGCATTCAGCATACGCTCCTTCCAGTGAATATCAGGGACTGAATTTCCTTTAGGACTAGACTGGTTTGATTCCTTGTCAGTCGCAAGAGGACCTCAAGAAAGTCTCCCAATCACCAACTCAACATACAACACAGAGGGAGGGGGTGGGAGGAAATAAGGGTAGTAGAGTTGGTGGGGTTTGGAGGAGGACTGTGGGTCCTTGAGAGCTCTCTGTAAAAAAATGGGGACTGCAAAAGGAGAGAGGAGGGACCAGGGAGTCCTGAAAAACTGAAAAAATTACAGATGCCTGAATGAATTCAACATTGGAAAAGGACTGGATGTCTAAGCTGAAGACTCCGATATGGTTGGGCCACCTGATGCGAAGAACTGACTCCTTGAAGACCCTGATGCTGGGAAAAATTGAAGGCAGGGGGAGAAGGGGACGACAAGGATGAGGTGGTTGTGTTGGCATACCGACTGCGATGGACGATGGGTTTGAAGCAAAGCTCAAGGAGTTTGGTGATGGAGCCAGGGAAGCCTCGGGGGTGCTGCGAGTCCCTTGGGGTCGCAAAAAGAGGTGGACCCAGCGGAATCGAGCGACTGAAAACTGGAACTGGAACTGAAACTGATATCACCAAAACTAACCATTTAATAAAAGGAAAAAAAAAAAACTGTAATGACTTTTTAAAATCAGAAGTTCTTGATTTTATATTTTTGTTTTTTTTGAAAAATACAAATCCTAGCAAATAGCCTTTTTTTTATCCAAAGCTACAGATATGTTTGTAATGAGCTACCTGTTTAAAAAAACGAACTGGACTATACGATAATCTTTTACTTTTATTAGTTTGTTTAACTTTCCTATTTCAATTCAGTGCCTCATTTCATTTACTTTATGTTTTCCAAATTTGTTTCCATCTCTCTTTCTGATATTCCTTTTCTCAAAGCCTTTAGCAAGCAATAGTAGAAAAAGCTACACACACACACACATATCACATAGTAATGTATACTCTATTTTAGAAAACTTACGAGTGTTTGCCTAAAAAATCTTGTTCTGTTTTGATTCCATTTGTTTCACTTTAGCATGAAATAAATGATAGATTCTAATTAAAAAAATAGATATGCAACAAAGGTTTACTATATAGCACAGGGAATATAAGTAATGTCTTGGTATAACCTAGAAAGAAAATAATTTAAAAATAATATATATGTATAACTGAATCAGCTTGCTCTGGTCCCTAAAACAATGTAGTCAACTAGACTTCAAGGAATACGTATATATTATAGAAAAAGAAGCCTGGGGTAATTCCATCCAGAAGGCACCATTCGTTTTCCCAATGGCTCAAGAACTGGCATAGTGAGAAGTGGAATCTGAAAAAAACAGTGGGAATACATACCCCTTCCCTACTAGAACATATGAATATGGTTTCTCGCGTTATATCAGCAATTGTTTTATTTTTACCATTTAAATCATAATCAATGTTTTCAGTGAAGGATAGTCCACCTGACGTCCCATGTTGTCAAGCCATTTTAAAGCGGCAAAGACTCAATTTAACTTTCTATGAACTATATGTCAGAGTGCTATGCCCACTGTAGGGTATTTTCGACAATGCGCTGCTATGGTTCTGCGAGAAACGGAAACCACAGTGATAAGTGGTAGGCATTATAACCTATGGCTACTTCAGTAGCTCCTTAACACTATAGGGAACATCTTTTATAAAATAGTGCCTAATTCAAGTTTCCTCTATTTTGTGCCCAGTATTGAAGCGTCAAAATTTTGCCTAAAGGATTGCATTTTTAGCAATTTTGAAGTCAATTCCCAATCTAGTTTGTAGAAGTCTTAAGCATAAGCATTGTTATCTTTAAAAAAATATTGATGCTATTTGGCGAAATCGTCACCTTTTAAAGGTTATAATACTTACAGGCATCTGGTAATGCACAGGTAGTCAGCCATCCCTCTGTGTCCAAATTGATGTCACAAAAGGAAACCCCATGCCCAGTAATCAGTTCCTTCTCCATTTTCCCCTCACTGCAACCTAAGCGCTGAGAACCAATAATCTGCTCTCTGTCTCTCAGACTTACCTTTCCTGGTAGTTGCAACAATTGAAATTTGTACAGTATGTGACCATTTTTTTTTCTGGCCTCTCTCACTTGGCATATAATGTGAGTTTCACTTTGAGACCCATTCCTTTTGTGCTGCTGAATGCTGGTGCTGTCCAGAGGGATTCACTTAATGCATGTAGTTGGGTGAAAATGTTAGGAGTCCACATTCATTCTATGCGTGTGGAATCCTGCTGTCCTGTCGGTACCATTCTAGGACAGACTGCACTTCTAACCAATTAGATGATCTGACATCTGCAGAAAATCAATTGAGGTATGTATCTGCGTTATTTCTGGACTCGCTGTTCATAGTCCATTGATCTGTGTGTCTATTATTATCTCGTACGCACACTGTCTTGATTACTGTCCCTAATGGTAAGTTCTCTGATACAGGGTAGGGGACTTGCCTCCAACTTTCTTTTTCAAGATTGTCTAGCTATTCCTGGTTGCTTGGCAATTTCACATAAATTATAGGACCAGCTTTTTTTCCTGCAAAAGGTAGGTTTCACGGCCAATTTTGAAAAGGATTGCTTTCAATCTGTAGACCTTTTACATAGGCTTCCATCTTATATTAAGATCCTCAAATTTTTCTAAGCTGCCTTGATGCCTTTGAGCCTCCAATAACCACCTGGGCCAAACTGTGCTTCTGTCTCCTGCTCTACCTGCAGTGTCCCCTCCCCTTCAGAAAGAAAATACCTCCACCCAGCTGATTTCTCCTATCAGGCCGACTAGCTGCACTTCTGCCCATTCTTCAGCCACCAAGCTGTTAATTCCCTGCAGCAGTGCAAATGATTCCACAGGACAAGAATTCCCCTATGGTGGGACTGCTGGGTGCCCCATTTTTTTCCCTTTGCTTGTAACTACAATGTATTTCCCATGGTCCCCTGCCGCTTAACTTACTCCAGGGCACCCAACACTCCATTGTCCTGCATGCTTCCCTGTTGTTCACCCAGGCTGTGAGTACCTGAGAACTCACCAACAGCTGTCCATCTGTACAGTGTCCGTGCTTGGCCATCTCACACTTCTTAGGGTAGGGGATCCCCTCCTTCATTAGTAGGGGTGCTGCTATGGCTTAGTCGCTAAGTCACTTTCAGTCGTGTCCGACTGCTGTGTGACTCCAATAGACGGCAGCCCACCAGGCTCCCCATCCCTGGAATCTCCAGGCAAGAACAACTGGATGCGGTTGCCATTTCCTTCTGCAACTGGCAATGAAAGTGAAAAGTGAAATTGAAGTCACTCAGTACGTGTCCGACTCCCAGCGACCCCCATGACTGCGGCCTACCAGGTGTCCTCCATCCATGGGATTTTCCCAGGCAAGAGTATCTGGAGTGGGGTGGCCATGCCTTCCTGTGTGTGTAAGGTGATGGGATGATAAAACAGAAACTTTGGTGTCCACACAAGATGGCCCAACGCACGACCGGGAAGCGCCGAACAGCTTTAACTCGCTTTCTTTTGCTACTAAAGTTTGTTGTTGAAGTGATGACCTGGGCTGGAGCGCCAAGGTGCCGGATGTGCTTTGGCTTGTGCCTTTCTGTTCCTCTCTGACCTTGCCCCGTCTCTTCCCACCCAACTTGTTATCTAGTGCCTGAAGGAGGGAATGTGTGTGATTGACTGTATCCTGGCCTGAAGGTGGGCTGTTTTCCCCCTTTGCCTGGCACCTGCGGAGGACGCAGTCTGAGGCTGGGATCATCAGTGAATCCAATAGAGTGAAGTCCTAGGGATGTTCAGCCGATAGTGACAAAGGGGTGCTGATGACAAGCTTAACTGTTTCGCTTTTGATTCCCACTTTCCCAGGGGCCGGCCTAGAGTCTTGGGATAGAAATCCAGTGTAGTAGGTGTGTCACTGGAAGATGGATCATGGTGGTTGCAGCAGGGGGTGGACATGGGGCGTTCATCCCGGTGCTTCTCAAGGTGTGCCCATTTCAAAGCAGTAGCAAACTTCCCTGTCTTCCTTTGCTGTTTGCTTTCCAAAGTGAAGGCCAACTCAGTCATGTCCAACTTTGTGAGCCCCATGGACTATACGAGTCCTTGATTCTCCAGGATCAGAATACTGGAGTGGCTAGCGTTCCTTTACAGCGAATCTTCAATCCAGGGATTGAACCCAGGTCTCCGATGCAGGAGGAATTCTTTACAGCTGAGCACAAGGGAAGCTTTGTGGCTTCCCTGTAGTCTTCCAAACACATTTGCTTTTCCTTGCTGTGTGCTCTACAAGTGTTAGTTAGTCTAGCTGTTCCGTTCTTGAATCTCAACTATTGGTCTCTACTTGTCCCTCATGAAAATTGGAGTGTTGAAGTCTCCAAGGATTATTAGAACTAATGTACTCTATCCAGTTCTGTCACTTTTTTGTTTCATATATATGGGCAAGGTGCCTGGGAACTTATGATATAAACTCATATCACTCCTTTGTTGTACTGATTTTTATATAGATATAGAAAATCTGTACTGCTATTCCTGTGGTTAAGGAAAAAAAAAAAGTTCTGTTATAAAAATCTATTCAATCTAATGCCAGTACAGCCACTGCAACTCCCACTTTGGGACGATTTCCATGGATACCATTTCTACCCTTTGCTGCAAACTCTTTTTGGCATGTAAGACAGACTTTATATTATATGATAAACTATACTGGGTTCATTTATTGTTAATCCTCTTGGCCATATCTGGCCTTTCATTTGAATAGTTTTATCTGTTGGTATTGCAGAGATTTGGAGAAGGAGAATGGCAACCATCCAGTATTCTGCCTGAGAGAATCCCAGGGACAGAGGAAGCCTGGTTGGGCTGCCGCCATATGTGGTCCCACAGAGATCGGACACGATGACAGCGTACTTGAGCAGCAAGCAGCATTGGCGAGATTATTCCGCAGGAAAAAGATTTTCCTAACGTTTCTAACTTTCCACATGTCAGCCATTTTTGTTCCATCACTCCAAATTACTGTCTTTTTCTGTGAATTAATTGAAATTTCTCTTGCACAAAGTGATTAATCACTCTTACCTCTTACTTTTAAAATATTTATAAGTCTGGAGTTTTTAAATTTGTTTTGTGCTTTTTTGGAAGGGTTGTTATGCTGTGAATTAATAATTTTATTCTTACTTTAAAAAGTCAATAGTATAGTTGTATTATACTGAGATAGTTTCATAGGTTTCTTTTTTAACTCTGTTCCTCCCAGTTCTGCGCACATTCCTCTATTTATTGTGATAAATGGCAGTTGCATTGGTTCCTATTTAACAGATTTATGGTTACTGCGTTAATACAGTTTTCTTTTAAATCTCTAAAATATCATATAAGAGGAAAGATAAAGCAGTAGTACAGGGGAATTCCCTGGTGGTCGGAGTGGTTTAGAATCCGCCTTCCAATGCAGGGATGAGGTCAAACTCCGGAACCCGTAATCAAAGTGCCACATGTGTGGATCAACTAAACCTTGGGCGCACAAACTCCTGAGCCCGCATGCTCTGGAAGCCATATGTCACACTGAGAGATCGCCCTCACGATGCAGTTGAAAATCGTGCATGAAGACCCAATGTGTCCATAATAAATAAGTATTGGTTGAAAAGAGGATTAAAAACCCAGGTGCAGGAATACTGTCCTTTACGCTGGCATCTGCCTCGCTGTGCTTTTATTTCCACACCCTCAAATAGGTGTCCCACCGGGTTCACTCAGCCTGAAGACTACTTAGATTATTTTAAGCTATGTGGTCATTTAGCTGCGCCAGAGTTTCCTCAGCTGTGAAGACAGGGCTACTGTCTGGTGCAGTGAAGGGCTTCTCCATACAATGGCTTCTAATTTATTCAGAACATGGGCTCTAGGGCTCAGGTCTCAGCAGTGTGACACACAGGTTTAGCCCACTATGGTGGGATCTTCCTGGACCTGGGATCCAAACCACATTCCTCTGAAATTGGCAGCAGGTTCTTTAGGACACTGAGCCACTAAGGATCCCTATATCATTTTCAGTGTAACAGGATATGCATGCCTCACATCCCCCTACTTGAGTGTAAATTTAAAATAAATTTTGTATATTTAAGTTAAACAATGTGATGTGATGTATCATACATGTTTAAATGATTACCACAGTGCTACTTAATACACACATATAACCTCCATAGTTAAAGGATTAGGACGGTGGGGGGTGTGGGGAAATACAACTAGACTCTACCTCATAAGTCTTCCGTATACCAACAAATGTTAATTTATCAACATGCTGTACATTAGATCCCTAGAATTTATTTAGCTTATAACTGATGTTTACCCTTTGATGAACCACTCGCACAATAAAGGCTAGGATGGCATCGGGCTTCCTGACTTATTATGTCACAAAGGTATAGTATCAAACTAGTATGGTCTGCATAAAATGATACACAGGATCTTTGAAACAACTATAGATCCCAGAAAATAAACCCACATCTGCATGCTGTTCATGCAGTGCATGCTAAGTCACTTATGTCATGTTCCAAGGCTTTTGCAACGCTATGGGCAGTACCCGACTCGGCCCTCCTCTGTCCCATGGGATTTTCCAGGCAAGAATAGTGGCAGTGGCACTTGCTGTGCCTCCTCCTGGGGATTCTTCCAACCCAGGGATCCAACCTGTGTCTTACCACTAGTGCCACCTTGGGAAGGGCCAAACGCCACACATAATGCTCACCTTATTGACAGAGCTCCAAGACATGCCAATGAGTGTTTCCTGTAGGCTCAGCAGCGCAAAAGAATTCCCTGCAATGCAGGAGACTTGCACGAGATGTGTGTTGGGTCCTGGTTGGGAAACCCTGGAAGCAGACACCTGCAAGCAAGGAAAGACAACATCAAGAAACACATCATGAGGAAAGGATTAGCCTATATTATCTTATGCACATATCCCCAAGTCCATTCAAAATGTATAAAGATTAAACATAAAGGCCTGAAAGTGTAAAACTCCGAGAAGAAATATCTGGGGTAAGCCTTTAACATGGGTTTTGACAAAGAATTTTTTAAAATTGGAACCCCCAAAAACAAAGGCAATGTAAGCAAAATAAACAGGTGAATACATCAACTAAAAGGATTACAACAGCAAAGAGAAGCAATCAACAAAATGAAAGGCAACTTACCTAATGGAGCAGAGGAACAATATTTGCAGCATTATCTGTTTAAGGGGTTCAATAATGCAAAGATTATAGAACTCAAGTCAAGTCAGAGCACCAAAGAGAAATTCGCATCAATAAAATATTCAGAGGACTTCCCTGGTGGTCCCGAATGGTTAGGACTCCACACTTCCACTGCAGGGTGCATGGGTTTGACCCCCTGCGTCAGGAACTGAAGATCCTACAAGCCTTGCATGGCATGGCCCCCAAAAAATCTTCTGATCATATCAATGTAACAACCTAATGGGAAAAGAATTTGAAAAAATAAACGTTACTCTATAATACATGTATAACATAATCACTTTATTTGTATACCTGGAAACTATCATGACATTGTAATCAACTATACTCCAGTATAAAATAATAATTTGAAAAAAGACATCACACTCTTGTTACAATGGCTATTATCAAAAGGAACAAGAAAATAGCTAAGCATGTGGGCAAGGTTGTGGTAAAAAGGGGACCCTTCTTGTCCGTTGGTGGAATGCAAAAATCGTTGCAGCCAGTACATGAAAAACACGTGGGAGATTTCCAAAAAATTGAAAATAGAATTATCAGATCATCCAGCCAATCCCACTTCCTGAAAAATATATCCAAAGGACATGAAATCCTGCTCTTGCTTTATTATGCTCATTGCAGCATTTTTGGCAATAGTCAAGAATGAAGACAACCTAAGTGTTTGTGGCCAGATGAAAGGATAAAGAAAATATTAATGCATATATATTATATGTGTGTAATTAAATCGTAGTAGTCGACAGTCTATGACTTGACCTAATACTGCAGGCCCTTCATAAATTGGAGTTACCAGACTCACGTCCTATTGTATATAGCATCTCATTTGCGCCCCTTGCCATCCCCAGCCAGGAGCTTTCCTGGTCTCTCCTGGGTCCATGGTTTCGCTTAGCATAACCCAGATCCCAGGCTGATTCCTCAGAATGGACAAATATAAAATGGCTCCTGGTTTTCAATGTAACTGCCCAATGCAGGAGACCTGGTTTTGATCGCGGCAGGATGAGGAATTATCCCTAGGAGAAGGAAATGACAACCCACTCGCAAGTGAATAATATTATTAATTATGATATATATATATTATATAATAAAACCACGAATATATGTAAAACAATATGTATTTAATATATATACTATATATATCAGTATATGTTCAATATATATATATCATAAACACTTATTGGCATATAAAATAGAATTCTTTTTAAAAAAATTCATTCTTGAAAAAATATTTTTGCCTTTATGGGGGTGAAACGAGGGAAGAGGAGCAGTATAATTTAATAGTGGATTCTCCGTCCTCAGACTTCTTGCCCTTTCTCTGGAAATCTCTACAGGCAGGACTTAAGAGGGAGACAGTTGAAAAGGCAAAATGGGGTTGGCAGTGACCCAGAAACTTAGAAACACATTATAGAGATCTGGAACTCAGTATATTTTGAACAACTGTAACTTACCTACGCCTCTATGTCTTATGCACATATACCCTGACAGAGAATGCAAACACTGTGCTTTTGTAACAAAAGAAACACAGAAATGAACTGTAAATAACTCATAACACCACTTTTCAAAAAAACACAAAAACTAAAATTAGAGCCTTGTTAGGAGCTGATGATGTTATATAGTAAGTAGGGAGACCGTTGACCAGATTTTTAATTAGGTTTACCATATTTACTAATTTTGGTATTGAAAATTTTCATACACATAATTGACTTCTCTTCTTTCTCAGCATGCCACTGAAAATCAGAGTTGTAGGTAAAAAAGAATTCCTTTCTCCATATACTATTGTTTAATATTTCAGCTCAGGCACACTCCAACACCTTTGCTGAGCACCAAGGTGGAAATACTCTTACGTGTAAGGCCAGTTTTTCTACTGCAAAGATTTTTTAAGAGCAGCCTTAAAATTTTGTAAGATCTGGGAGATCTAAAGATAAAACCTGTGTAAAACACTGAGTAGAGGGACAGAAACCTTCTATGACTCAGAAACTTATCTGGAGCACTGCGTGTGGGTGTGTGTGAGTGTAATGGTGTATTATTTCAGTTGAACTTTAAAGCAAAACTGCAAACATACCACTCTACACAGAAACACTTTCCCAATTCCCTGTGTTTAAAATCATGGGATGAGCTTGCCTTGCAAGAGACAGGACCTGGGGTCTTTTAGTGGCGGTGTGGCAGTTAAAGAGTGCGAAAGCTCTCAAACCAGACCTCCTACCCGGAGGCTTTTTATATATACAGAGTGAAGTAAGTCAGAAAGAGAAAACAAAATATCGTTCATTAACACATATATATGGAATCTAGAAATGGTACTGATGAACTTCTTTGCAGGGCAGGAATAGGATTCAGATAATTAGAGAGCAGACTCATGGACAAGTGGGGGGCAGGAGAGGGGACGAATTAAAGAGCACATACTATACATTAATTATATGTAATATAAAATAGCGTGCTGTTGAAGTTGCTGTAAACACAGGCGAGCTCAACTTTGTGCTCTGTGACAACCTAGAGGGGTGAGATGGGTGCGGACGTCGAGAGGGAGTTTCTGAAGAGGGAGGTGACACATGGATACCTATGGCTGATTCATGTTGCTGTACGCAGAAACCAAACACAACATTGTTGTCTGACAGAAATTGGACACGACTGGAGTTGAAGTGACTTAGCAAGAACACACCATATGACCCCTCAAACCCACTCCTGGGCAATTATTCATGAAAAAACTCTAATTCAAAAAGATACATGCACCCCAACGTTTCAAGAGCACTATTTTACAAGTGCCAAGAACAAGGAAGCAACCAAATGTCCATCCACACATGAATGGATAAGAAGATGTGGTACAACCATATACAACAGAATACTACTCCATGCCCTAAGAGCAATGAAATATAATGAGGGCCATTTATCAAGCAACATGCGAGGACCGAGAGATTTATCATACTAAGTGAGTGTAAGTCAGCAGGACAAAGACAAACATCATAGGACAATTATTCACTTATATGTGGGATCAAACTATGTTAACAAGTGAACATATTTACAAAAGAGAAACAACTCACAGACATAAAAAACAAACTTATGGTTACGCAAAGGGTTAAGGGGGTTAGAGAAGGGGTTAATTGAGAGGTTGGGTCAAAGCATATATAAACTACTAAATATGAAATAATAACAACGAGGGTTTCCTACTGTAATAGCACAGGGAACTATCTGTAATAAACAAATGGAAAAAATATGAAAACGTATATGTTAAGCTCAACACCTCAGAAAACTTAAGATCATGGTAAGTCTGTCCCATCACTTCATGGGAAATAG
>NW_020191822.1:23964-42285 GCF_002263795.3 Bos taurus | reverse complement strand
AAAGAAAAACAATGGAGAAGAGGCAAGAATTGTTTACCAGAGACCTAGAAGAAGTAAAGAGCAAACTGAGATGAACACAACACTAGAAGAATTCAATAGCAGAACAACAGAGGCAGAAGAATGGATAAGGGACCTGGAGGACAGAACAGTGGAAATCACTGCTGTGAAACAGAATATAAGGAAAAAATGCAAAAAAAAAAAAAAAGTGTAAGAAACTTCTGGGACAACATTAAATGCACCAAAGGGGTCCCATAAGGAGAAGAGAGAGAGAGAAAGGACTCAAGAAAATATGTGAGGAGATAATAGCTGAAAACTTCCCTAACATGGGATAGGGAATGCGTCAACCAAGTCCAGGAAGGGCAGAGAGTCCCCAGGCAGTATAAACCCAAGGAGGTTTATCCAAGGAGGATAAACCCAAGGAGGTATATTGGTGACTGTATCCACCAATACACCTAGTAATCAAACTCACCAAAATTAAAGACAAAGATAAAATATTAAAAGCACAAGGGGGAAAATGACAAATAACACACGAGGGAACCCCCGTCAGGTTATCAGCTGATTTCTCAACAGAAACTCTACAAGCCAGAAGGGAATGGCATGATATATTTAACGTGATGGAAAGGAAGAAACTCCAACCACGAATACACCACCCTGCAAGATTCTCATTCAGATTTGATGGAGAAATCAAAAGCTTTCCACACAAGCAAAAGTTAAGAGAATGAAAAGACCTAAGAAAATAAACCCAAAGCAATTAAGGAAATGGTAATAGGATCATATATATTGATAATTACCTTAAATGTAAATGGGTAAAATGTACCAACCAGAAGACATAGACTGGCTGGGTGGATGAAAACATAGGTGTGCATGCACTTCCGCTTACCCCATCACTCTGCTTAACTCCCAAATTGTATGTAATCATTTTATACTGTAGGATTAATCATGCTCCAATTATGGCTTGCATTTGTAATTACCTTTTATTTTTTGTCTGGCTATTGATTGTGAAAACTGATAAACATCTTTTACCATGGTGGGTATGTAACTATTATTCACTTAATACCATTGTGTCATGATTGGTCAACAGAAAAATAATAGAATTCTACATCACCAAAAAAAGGCAGAGGAACCAGAGATCAAATTGCCAACATCCGTGGGATCATAGGAAAAGCAAGAGAGTTCCTAAAAAACATCTACTTCTGCTTTATTGACCACATCAAAGCCTTTGGCTGTGTGGATCACAACAAACTGTGGAAGCTTCTTCAAGAGATGGGAATACCAGATCACCTTCCCTGCCTCCTGAGAAATCTGTGTGCAGGTCAAGAAGCAACAGTTAGAACCGGACGTGGAACAACAGACTGGTTCCAAACTGGGAAAGGAGTACGTCAAGGCTGTATACTGTCACCCTGCTCATTTAACTTCTATGCAGAGCTGTTGTTGTTGTTTAGTCACTAAGTCATGCCCGACTCTTTTGTGACCCCATGGACTGTAGCCTGCCAGGCTCCTCTGTCCATGCGATTTTCCCAGGCAAGAATACTGGAGTGGGTTGCCATTTCTTTCTCTAGGGGAACTTCCCGATGCAGGGACTGAACCCAGGTCTCTTGCATCTCCTGCACTGGCAGGCAGATTCTTTACCACTGAGCCACTGAGGGAAGCAGAGTACATCATGCGAAATGCCGGGCTGGATGAAGCACAAGCTGGAAGCAAGATTGCTGGGAGAAATATCAGTAACCTCAGATATGCAGATGACATCACCCTTATGGTAGAAAGTGAAGAAGAACAAAAGAGCTGCTTGATGAAAGTCAAAGAGGAGAGTGAAAAAGTTGGCTTAAAACTCAACATTCAAAAAACAAAGATTATGGCATCCGGTCCCATCACTTCATGGCAAATAGATGGGGAAACAATGGAAACAGTGACAGACTTTATTTTCCTGGGCTCCGAATTCACTGCAGATGGTGGCTGCAGCCATGAAATTAAAAGACGCTTGCTCCTTGGAAGAAAAGCTATGACCAACCTGGACAGCATATTAAAAAGCAGACATGCCCTTGCTAACAAAGGTCTGTCTAGTCAAAGCTATGGTTCTTCCAGTAATCATATATGGATGTGAGAGTTGGACCATAAACGAAGCTGAGCTCCAAAGAACTGATGCTTTTTTTAAAAATATAAATTTATTTATTTTAATTGGAGCTAATTACTTTACAATATTGTATTGGTTTTGCCATACATCAATATGAATCTGCCACAGGGGTATGGAGAGGGAGGCGGGAGGGTGGTTCAGGATGAGAATTGATGCTTTTGAACTGTGGTGTTGGAGAAGACTCTTGAGAGTCCCTTGGACTGCAAGGAGATCAAACCAGTCAGTCCTAAAGGAAGTCAGTCCTGAATATTTACTGGAAGGACTGATGCTGAAGCTGAAACTCCAATATGTTGGCCACCTGATGCGAAGAACTGACTCCTTGGAAAAGACCCTGATGCTGGGGAAAATTGAAGGCAGTGGGAGAAGAGGAAGACAGAGGATGAGGTGGTTGGATGGCATCACCGACTCGATGGACATGGGTTTGAGCAAGCTCAGGGAGTTGGTGATGGACAGGGAAGCCTGGGGTGCTGCAGTCCATGGGGTCGCAAAGAGGTGGACACGACTGAGCGACTAAAATGAAGTGAACTGAACTGATATCACCAAAACTACCATTTAATAGAAAAACCTGTAATCACTTTTCAAAATCCAGAATTTTCTTGTTTTTTTTTTTTTTGAAAAATACAAATGCCCAGGCAATAGCTTTTTTAATCCAAAGCTACAGATATGTTTCTAATGAGCTACCATGTTTAAAAACACCTGGACTATACAATGATCTTTTACTTTTATCTAGTTTCTTTCACTTTTTCTATTTCATATTCAGTGCCCTCATTTCATTTACTTTATGTTTTCCAATTTTTCCATCTCTCTTTCTGATATTCTTTCTCAAGCCTTTAGCAAGCATAGTAGAAAAGCTACACACACACACACATACACATAGTATGTATATCTATTTTAGAAAACTTACGAGTGTTTGCCTAAAAAATTTGTTCTATTTTGATTCCATTTGTTTCACTTAGCATGAATACAATGATAGATTTCTAATTAAAAAAGTAGATATGCAACAAAGATTTACTATATAGCACAGGGAACTATAGTCAATGTCTTGTATAACCTAGAAAACAAAATAATTTGAAAAATAATATATATGTATAACTGAATCAGCTTGCTCTGCACCTAAAACACTGTAAATCAACTAGAGTTCAAAGAATACGTATATATTCAGAAAAAAAGCCTGGGGTAATCCATCCAGAGGCACCATTTGTTTTCCATGGCTCAAGAACTGGGCATAGTGGAGAAGTGAATCGAAAAACAGTGGGGATAATTACCCCTTCCCTACTTAGAACATATGTAATATGGGTTTCTCGCTTTATATCAGCCTTGTTTTATTTTACCTTAACTCATAATCAATGTTTTCAGTGAGGATAGTCCACGTGGTCCCATGTTGTCAAGCCCATTTATAAGCGGCAAAGACTCAATTTAACTTCATGAACTATATGTCAGAGTGCCTATGCCCACTGTAGGGTATTTTACGACAATGGCTGCTATGGTCTGGAGAACGGAAACACCACAGTGATAAGATGGTTAAGGCAAATATACCTATTGGCTAACTTCAGTAGCTCCCTTAACACTATAGGGACATCTTTTAAAAATTTAGTGTTATATTCAAGTTTCCTCTATTTTGTGCCCCAGTATGAAGGTCAAAAAATTTTCCTAAAGGATGCATTTTAGCAGATGTTGAAGTCAATTCCCAATCTATTTGTAGAAGTCTACGCCAATAAGCACTTGTTATCTTTAAAAAATATTGGTATGCTATTGTGGCAAATGTCACCTTTTTAAACGGTATACTTTACAGGCATCTGGTACATGCACAGTGTAGTTCAGCCATCCCCTCTGTTGTGTCCAAAAGGAAACCCCATGCCCAGTAATCAGTCCTTCTCCATTTCCCCCTCACTGCAACCAAGCTCTGAAAACCAATAATCTGCTCTCTGTCTCTACGGACTTTCCTTTCCTGGATAGTTGCTACAAGTGAAATTGTACAGTATGTGACCTTCTTTATCTGGCCTCTCTCACTTGGCATAATAATTTTGAGTTTCACTTGGGACCTCATTCCTTTTCGTGGCTGAATGCTGTGTGCTGTCCAGAGGATCACTTTAATGTCCGTAATTGGTGAAATGTAGGAGTCCAACTTCATTCTATTACGTGTGGATATCCTGCTGTCCTCGTACCATTCTAGGGACAAGACTTGCACTTCTAACCAATTAATGATCTGACATCCCTGCAGAAATCAATTGAGGGTATGTATCTGGGTTTATTTCTGGACTCGCTGTTCTAGTCCATTGATCTGTGTGTCTATTATTATCTCAGTACCACACTGTCTTGATTACTGTTCCCAAGGTAAGTTCTCTGATACAGGGTAGGGGACTCCTCCAACTTTCTTTTTCAAGATTGTCTTAGCTATTCCTGGTCTCTTGCAATTCCACATAAATTATAGGACCAGCTTTTTTTTCCTGCAAAATAGGTCACTGGCATCTTGAAAAGGATTGCTTTTCATCTGTAGACCTTTTTACATAGGCTTCCCATCTATATATTAAGATCTCAAATTTTCTAAGCTGCCTTGATGCCTTTGAGCCTCAAATACACCGCTGGCCCACTGTGCTTTCTCCTGCTCTCACCTGCAATGTCCCCCTCCCTGTCAGAAAACTACCTCACCCAGCTGATTCTCTCCTATCAGCCAGACTAGCCGCACTCTGCCCATTCTTGCAGCCACCAAGCTTTACTTCCCTGCCAGGCAGTGCAATGATTCCTACAAGACAACGATCCCCTCATGTGGGGACGCTGGTGTGCCCCATCCTCTTGTTACTACAACATCTATTTTCCATGGTCCCTGCCGCTTAACTCTACTCCAGAGCCACAATCCTCCATTGTCCTGCATGGCATTCCCTGTTGTCCACCCAGGCTGTGAGTACCTGAGACTCACCAACAGCTGTCCATCTGTACAGTGTCGTGTGCTTGGCCATCTCACACTTCTTAGGGTAGGGGATCCCTCCTTCATTAGTAGGGTGCTGCTGCTACTGCTAAGTCACTTCAGTCGTGTCCGACTCTGTGTGACTCCATAGACGGCAGCCCACCAGGCTCCCCCATCCCTGGGATTCTCCAGGCAAGAACACTGGAACGGGTTGCCATTTCCTTCTCCAATGCATGAAAGTGAAAAGTGAAATTGAAGTCACTCAGTTGTGTCCGACTCCCAGCGACCCCATGGACTGCGGCCTACCAGGGTCCTCCATCCATGGGATTTTCCAGGCAAGAGTATTGGAGTGGGGTGCCATTGCCTTCTCTGTGTTAGTAGGGTAGATGGGAGATAAACAGAACTTTGGGTGTCACAACAAGATGGCCCAACCACGACCCGGGAAGCCTGAACAGCTTTAACTCGCTTCTCTTTTGCTAACTAAAAGTTTTGTTAGTTGAAGTTGATGGTGATCTGGGCTGGAGCTGCCAAAGGTGCCTGGATTGTGCTTTGGCTTGTGCCTGTTCTGTTGCCTCTCGACCTTGGCCGTGTCTTCCCACCCTAACTTGTTATTCTAGTGCCTGAGGAGGGAACTGTGGTGAATTGACTGTATCCTGGCCTGAGGTGGGCTGTTTTTCCCCATTTGCCTGGCACCTCTGAGGACGCAGTCTGAGGCTGGGGATCATCAGTGAATCCATAGAGTGGAAGTCTAGGGAGTGTTCAGCCGATAGTGACAGGGGGTGCTGATGACAAAGCTTCTTAACAGGTCCGCTTTTGATTCCCACTTTCCAGGGGCCTGCCTAGAGTCTTTGGGGATCAGAAATCCAGTGTAGTAGGGTGGTCACTGAAGATGGATCATGGGGTGCAGCAGGGGGTGGACCATGGGGCAGTCATCCCGGTTGCTTCTCAAGTGTGCCCATTTCAAGCAAGGGTAGCAAACTTCCCTGTCTCCTTTGCTGTTGCTTTCCAAGTGAAAGCCACTCAGTCATGTCCAACTCTTTGTGACCCCATGGACTATACAGTCCTTGAAATTCTCCAGGACAGAATACTGGAGTGGCTAGCCGTTCCTTCTCCAGCGGATCTTCCCAATCCAGGGATTGAACCCAGGTCTCCTGCATTGCAGGAGGATTCTTTACAAGCTGAGCCACAAGGGAAGCTTTGTGGCTTGCCTGTGTTGCTTTCCAAACATATTTGCTTTTCTTGGCTGTGTGCTCTACAGATGTTAGTTAGGTCTAGCTGTTCCGTTCCTTGATCTCACTATTGGTCTCCTGTCTATGTGCCTGTCCCTCATTGAAAATGGAGTGTTGAAGTCTCCAAGGATTATTTAGAACTATGTACTCTATCCAGTTCTGTCACTTTTTGTTTCATATATTTGGGGAAGGCTGTGGGAACCTTATGGATATATAACTCATACATCTCCTTTGTGTACTGATTTTTTTTTTAATATAGAAATCTGTTACTATTCTGTTAAAAAAAAAAAAAAGTTCTCTTAAAATCTATTTCATCTAATGCCAGTACAGCCACTGCAATTCCCACTTTGGGACGATTTGCATGGATACCATTTTCTACCCTTTTGCTTGCAAACTCTTTTTGGATGTAAGACAAGACTCTTATATTAATAGATAACATATACTGGGTTACATTTATTGTTAATCCTCTTTGCCAATCTGCCTTTTCATTGAATAGTTTTATCTGTTGGTATTGCAGAGATTTGGAGAAGGAAATGGCAACCCACTCCAGTATTCTTGCCTGGAGAATCCCAGGGACAGAGGAGCCTGGTGGGCTGCCGCCTATGGGGTCCCACAGAGTCGGACACGATGAAGCAACTTAGCAGCAGCAGCATTGCGGAGATTATTTCCGAGGAAAGATTTTTCCTAACAGTTTTCTAACTTTCCACATGTCAGCCCATTTTTGTTCCATCACTCCTCAATTACTGTCTTTTTCTGTGATTAACTGAAATTTTCTCTTGCACAAAGTGATTATCACTCTTACTCTTTACTTTTAAAATATTTTTAAGTCTGGAGCTTTTAAATTTCTTTTGTGCTTTTTTGGGGTGTTGTTATGCTGTGAATTATAATTATTATCTTACCTTTAAAAAAGTCAAGTTTGTATTAATACTGAGATAGTTTTCATAGTGTTCTAAACTCTGTTCCCTCCCAGCTCTGCCACATTCCTCTATTTATTGTGATAAATGGCAGGTTTGCATGTGGTTCCTATTTACAGATTTATGGTTACTGCGTTATACGTTTTTCTTTTAAATCAAAATAAAACAGAGGAGAAGATAAACAGAAGTCACAGGGATTTCCCTGGTGGTCCAGTGGTTTAGAATCCGCCTTCCAATGCAGGGATGTAGGTTCAAACCCTGAACCCGTATCTAAGATGCCACATGTGGTGGATCAACTAAACCTTGGGGCCACAACTCCTGAGCCCGCATGCTCTGGAGCCCATGTGTCACAGCTGGAGAGACGCCCTCACGATGCAGTGAAGATCGTGTTGCAATGAAGACCCAATGTGTCCATTAATAAATAAGTATTGTTTGAAAAGAGGAGTTATAAACCCAAAGTGCAGGAATACTGGCTTTCGCGTTTATCTGTGCAGTTCCCTTGGCCTTTGTGCTTTATTTCTTCACAGTCCTCCAAATAGGTGCCCACCGGTGTTTCACTTCAGCCTGAAGGACTACTTTAGCATTTATTTTTTAAGCTATGCTGGGTCTATTTAGCTGCGCAGGCTTTTCTCTAGCTGTGAAGAGCAGGGGCTACTGTCTGGTTGCAGTGGAAGGGCTTCTCACTACAATGGCTTCTATTATTGCAGAACATGGGCTCTAGGGCTCGGGCTCAGCAGTTGTGACACACGGGTTTAATTGCTCCACCGTATGTGGGATCTTCCTGGACCTGGGATCAAACCCATGTCCTCTGAATTGGCAGGCAGGTTCTTTAACACTGAGCCACAAGGGTAGTCCCTGTATCAATTTTTCAGTGTGAACAGGATATGCGTGCCTCCCATCCCCTCCTACTTTGTTGCGGTATAATTTATAAATAAAATTTGTATATTTAAGTTGAACAACATGATGTGATGTATGCATACATTGTTAAATGATTACCACAGGCTACTTATTACACATATTACCTCACATAGTTAAAGGATTTTAGGAGGTGGGGTGTGGGATAAAACTAAGATCTACTCCCTCATCAAGTCTGCAGTATACCATACAATGTCTTAAATTTATATTCAACATGCTGTACGTTAGATCCCTAGAATTTATTTAGCTTATAACTGATTGTTTTTACCCTTTGATGAACCACTCCACAAATTACAGCCCTGGAGGCATCGTGCTTCCTGATTTCATTATGTCACAAAGATATAGTAATCAAAACAGTATGGTTCTGGCATAAGAATAGATACACAGATCTTTGAAACAACATACAGATCCCAGAAATAAACCCACATGTGCGTGCATGCATTCATGCGTGCATGCGTGCATGCGTTCATGCGTGCATGCGTTCATGCGTGCATGCTAAGTCACTTCAGTCATGTCCAATGCTTTGCAACCCTATGGGCAGTAGCCCACAGGGCTCCTCTGTACATGGGATTTTCCAGGCAAGATTATTGCAGTGCAGTGCTGTGCCCTCCTCCTGGGGATCTTCCCAACCCAGGGATCCAACCTGTGTCTTACCACTAGTGCCACCTGGGAAGGCCAAACCCACACATATATGCTCACCTATTTGACAAGAGCTCCAAGAACATGCAATGAGTGTTTCCTGGTAGCTCAGCAGCAAAGAATTCCCCTGCAATGCAGGAGACTTGCAGGAGATGTGTGTTGGGTCCCTGGGTTGGGAAGACCACCTGCAAGCAAGGAAAACAGCAATCAAGAAAACATCATGAGGAAAGCATAGCCTATTATCTTACACCATATCCCCAAGTCAATTCAAAATGTATAAAGATTAAACATAAGGCCTGAAACTGTAAAACTCTGAGAAGAAAATATTGGGGTAAGCACTTTAACATAGGTTTTGACAAAGAATTTTTTTAATTGACCCCAAAACAAGGCAATGAAAGCAAAAATAAACAGGTGAATTACATCAAACTAAAAAGATGCTACACAGCAAAGAAAGCAATCAAAAAAATGAAAAGGCAACTTACCTATGGAGCAGAGGAAAATATTTTCAAAGCATGTATCTGCTAAGGGGTTCATATGCAAAATGTATAAGGAACTCAGTCAAGTCAAGAGCAAAAGAGAAATTCGCAATCAGTAAAATGATACATGGAGGACTTCCCTGGTGGTCCAGTGGTTAGGACTCCACACTTCCACTGCAGGGTGCATGGGTTTGACCCCTGGTCAGGGAACGAAGATCCTACAAGCCTCGTGGCATGGCCCCCCAAAAGAAATCTTCTGATCATATCATGTAACAACCTAAATGGGAAAAGAATTTGAAAAATAATACTTACGTCTATTAATACATGTATAACAAATCACTTTATTGAATACCTGAAACTATCATGACATTGTTAATCAACTATACTCCAGTATAAAATAAAATGTGAAAAAAGACATCACATCTGTTACAATGGCTATTATCAAAAGGACAAGAAATAGCAAGCACTGGCAAGGTTGTGGTAAAAAGGGAACCCTTCTGCTCCATTGGTGGGAATGCAAAATCGTGCAGCCACTACGAAAAACAGTGCGGAGATTCCTCAAAAAATTAAAAATAGAATTATCAGGTCATCCAGCAATCCCACTCCTGAAAATATATCCAAAGGACATGATTCCTGCTCTGCTCTTATATGCTCATTGCAGCATTATTTGCAATAGTCAAGAATGAAGACAACCTAAGTGTTTGTGGCAGATGAAAGGATAAAGAATATATTATATGCATATATATGTATATGTGTGTATAATATACATATCAGATCAGATCAGTCGCTCAGTCGTGTCCGACTCTTTGCGACCCCATGAATCGCAGCACGCCAGGCCTCCCTGTCCATCACCAACTACCGGAGTTCACTGAGACTCACGTCTGTCGAGTCAGTGATGCCATCCAGCCATCTCATCCTCTGTCGTTCCCTTCTCCTCCTGCCCCCAATCCCTCCCAGCGTCAGGGTCTTTTCCAATGAGTCAACTCTTTGCATGAGGTGGCCAAAGTACTGGAGTTTCAGCTTTAGCATCATTCCTTCCAAAGAAATCCCAGGGCTGATCTCCTTCAGAATGGACATACATATATACATATACATATACATATACATATACATATACATATATATAGGGCTTCTCTGGTGGTTCAGATGGTAAAGAATCTGCCTGCAATGCAGGAGACCTAGGTTTGATCCCAGGATGAGGAATATCCCCTGGAGAAGGAAATGACAACCCACTCCAGTGATATATATATATATATATATATATATATATATATATATATAACACAATATATGTAACACAATATGTATTTAATATAATATATTTATATATATAGTATATGTTCAATATAATATACTATATATCATAAATACATATGTGGCATAAAATAGAATTCTTTTTAAAAATTCATCTGGAAAAATATTTTTGCCTTTTGGGTGTGAAACTGAGGGGAAGCAGGAGCAGTGATAATACATAGTGGATTCTCCGTCCTTCAGACTTCTTGCCTTTCTCTGGAAATCTCTACAGGCAGAGCTTAATAGGGAGACAGTTGAAAAGGCAAAATGGGGTTTGGCAATGATCCAGAAACATAGAACACATTATAGAATATGGAACTCCTATATTTAGACAACTGTAACTTACCTAGCCTCTATGTCTTATGCCACATATACCCTGAGAGAGAATGCAAACACTGTGCCTTTTGTAACAAAAGAAACGCAGAAATGACTGTAATAACATCAATAACACCCACTTTCAAAAACACAAAAACTAAAATTTAGACCTTTGTTAGGAGCTGATGTTTATATAGTAAATAGGGAGCCGTTGACAGATTTTAATTAAGTTTACATATTTTACTAATTTTGGTATTGAAAATTTCATACACATAATGACTTCTCTTCTTTCTCACATGGCCACCTAGAAAACTCAGAGTGTAGGTAAAAAGCATCCTTCTCCATATATTTGTTTAATATTCCAGCCTCAGGCACACTCAACACCTTTGCCTGAGCACCAGGTGGAACATTACTCTTACGTAAGCCAGTTTTTCTACCTGAAAGATTTTAAAACAGCCTTAAAAATTTTGTAAGAATTGGGAGATCTAAAGATAAAACCTGTGTAAAACCTGAGTAGAGACAGAAACCTTCTATGACTCAGAAACTTATCTGGAGCACTGTGTGGGTGTGTGTGAGTGTATGTGTATTATTTCAGTTGAACTTTAAGCAAACTGCAAACATACACTCTACACAGAAACACTTTCCAATTCCCTGTGTTTAAACTCATGGGGTGAGCTTCGCTGCAGAGGCAGGACCTGGGGTCTTTGGGCAGGTGTGGCAGTTAAGAGTGTGAGCTCTCAAACCAGACCTCCTACCCGGAGCTTGTTATATATACAGAGTGAAGTAAGTCAGAAAGAGAAAAACAAATATCGTTCATTAACACATATATATGGAATCTAGAAAAATGGTACTGATGAACTTCTTTGCAGGGCAGGAATAGGATTCAGATATAGAGAGCAGACTCATGGACACAGCGGGGGCAGGAGAGGGTGGGACGAATTGAAAGAGCAGCATTGACATATAATCATTATTATATGTAATATAAATAGCTGGTGTGAAGTTGCTGTATAACACAGGGAGCTCAACTTTGTGCTCTGTGACAACCTAGAGGGGTGAGATGGGGTGGGAGTCGAGAGGGAGTCTGAAGAGGGAGGTGACACATGGATACCTATGGCTGATTCATGTTGCTGTACGGCAGAAACCAACACAACATTGTTGTCTGCACAGAATTGGACACGACTGGAGTGAAGTGACTTAGCAAGAACACACCATATGACCCCTCAAACCCACTCCTGGGCATATATCCAGAGAAAACTCTAATTCAAAAAGATACATGCACCCCAACGTTCATAGCAGCACTATTTACAAGGGCCAAGACAAGGAAGCAACCTAAATGTCCATCCACACATGAATGGATAAAGAAGATGTGGTACACATATACAACAGAATACTACTCACCCATAAGAGAATGAAATATAATGAGGCCATTTATCAGCAACATGGATGGACCGAGAGATTATCATACTAAGTGAGGTAAGTCAGACAAAGACAAACATCATAGGATTTCACTTATATGTGGGATCAAACTATGTTACAAGTGAACATATTTACAAAAGAGAAACACTCACAGACATAAAAAACAAACTTATGGTTACCAAAGGGGTAAGGGGGTACAGAAGGGGTTAATTGAGAGGTTGGGATAAGCAGATATGAACTACTAAATATGAAATATATAACCAACGAGGTCCTACTGTATAGCACAGGGAACTATCTGTAATAAACCATAATGGAAAAGAATATGAAAACGTATATGCTTAAAGCTCAACACTCAGAAAACTAAGATCATGGCATCTGGTCCCATCACTTCATGGGAAATAGATGGGGAAACAGTGGAAACAGTGTCAGACTTTATTTTGGGGGGCTCCAAAATCACTGCAGATGGTGACTGCAGCCATGAAATTAAAAGATGCTTACTCCTTGGAAGGAAACTTATGACCAACCTAGATAGCATATTAAAAAGCACAGACATTTCTTTGCCAACAAAGGTCCATCTACTCAAGGCTATGGTTTTTCTAGTAGTCATGTATGGATGTGAGAGTTGGACTGTGAAGAAAGCTGAGCACCAAAGAATTGATGCTTTTGAACTGTGGTGTTGGAGAAGACTCTTGAGAGTCCTTTAGCCTGCAAGGAGATGCAACCAGTCCATTCTGAAGGAGATCAGCCCTGGGTGTTCTTTGGAAGGAATGATGTTAAATCTGAAACTTCAGTACTTTGGCCACCTCATGTGAAGAGTTGACTCATTGGAAAGACTCTGATGCTGGGAGGGACTGGGGGCAGGAGGAGAAGGGGACAACACAAGATGAGATGGCTGGATGGCATCACTGACTCAATGGACCTGGGTTTGAGTGAACTCCAGGAGTTGGTGATGGACAGGGAGGCCTGGTGTGCTGCCATCCATGGGGTCGCAAAGAGTCGGATACAACTGAGCGACTGAACTGAACTGAACTGAATATAACATTGTAAATTAATTACACTTCAATAAAAAATATATTGAAAAATGAAAGCCTTTGACTGTGCGGATCACAATAAAGTGTGGAAAATTTTTAAAAAGAGATGGGAATACCAGACCACCTTACCTGTCTCCTGTGAAACCTGTATGTGGGTCAAGAAGCAACAGTTAGAACCTCACAAGGAACAATGGACTGGTTCAAAATTGTGAATGGCGTGCAAGGCTGTATATTGTCATCCTGATTTAGTATAACTTTTATGCTGAGTACATCATGTGAAATGCTAGGCTGGATATAACACAAGCTAGAATCAAGAACACAAGGAGAAATACCAACAATCTCAGATATGCAGATGATACCACTTTAATGGCAGAAAGCGAAGAGGAACTAAAGAGCCTCTTGATGAATGTGAAAGAGCAGAGTGAAAAAGCTGGCTTAAAACCCTGAAAAACTAAGATCACAGCATCTGGTCCCATCCCTTCATGGCAAAGAGATGGGAAAAAATTAGAAACAATGACAGTTTATTTTCTTGGGCTCCAAAATACTGCAGACGGTGACAGCAGCCATGAAATTAAAAGACACTTTCTCCTTGGAAGGAAAGCTGTGAGAAACCTAGACAGCATATTAAAAATCACACACATCACTTTGCCGACAAAAGTCCGTCTAGTCAAAGCTATGGTTTTTCCAGTAGTCTCATGCGGATGTGAGAGTTGCACCATAAAGTGGGGTGAGTACTGAAGAACTGATGGTTTCAAATTGTGAGGATTTCCAGTCCCTTGGACAGCAAGGTGATTAAACCAGTCAATCCAAAAGGAAATCAACCCTGAATATTCACTGAATGGACCAATGCTGAAGCTAAAGCTCCAATACTTTGGCCACCTGATGTGAAGAGCTGACTCATTGGACAAGATCCTGATGCTGGGAAAAATTGAGGGCAAGAGGAGAAGGGGACATCAGAGGATGAGATGGTTAGATAGCATCACTGATTCAAAGAAAGCTCGATAGTTGTGGCACATAGGCTTAGCTGCTCAGTGGCATGTGGGATCTTCTGGGATCAGGGACTGAACCTAAGTCTCCTGAATTGGCAGGCAAATTCTTTACCACTGAGTCATGAGGGAAACCCTCATCTACTTTTGGGCTTCTCAGGTGGTGCTAGTGGTAAAGAACCCGAGTGCCAAAGCAGGAGATGTAAGAGATGGGGGTTCGATCCCTCCTTGGTCGGGAAGATCCCCTGGAGGAGGGCATGGCAGCCCACTCCAGTATCCTTGCTTGGACAATTCCATGGACACAGGAGCCTGGCAGGCTACAGTACATGGGTCAGAATGAGTCGGACACGACAGAAGTGACTTAGCACAGACACCGACTCAATGGACATGAATCTGAGCAGTGTCCAGGAGATAGTGATGGTCAAGGGTGCCTGACGTGCTGCAGTCCATGGGGTTGCAGAGTCAGATACAACATAGTGACTGAACAGCAACAACAACAAAAAATGAAACAGTTATGAAGCCAAAAACGGTACAAATTCTCAGTTATAAGATAGATAATCATAAGGATATAATGTACAGCATGGTGACTATAATTAATAATATGGTATTGTGTATTTGACAGTTGCTAAGGCAACTTGTTCCTAGGTTTGCTCTTAATAAGAGATTGTAAAAGGTTTTTCCTTATCTTCTAAGTAATCTCCTTAGAAGGCACAGATTCTATGTCTTATCAGAATAATGTCCTGTGCTCTTTGTTGATTTATCGCGTCTTTTATTTGTAAGAGAACTGAGCAGTCTTACTTCTAAAAGAGATCATTGTTTTCATGCTTACACATGCAGTTAAAGTTTTAAAGAAAAAAAATGTAGTTTTTGCTTTGATTTATAGGACTGATTCGTAGGTATGACTTTTAGTTTGCCCATGTAGATGCAACTTAATTTTATTTATTTATGTATTTATTTTTGGCTTGCTAGTTCTTTGTTGCTGGGCAGGATTTTCTCTAGTTGTGGAGACTGGGGCCTATCTCTCGTTGTAGTACATGGGTGTCTCGTTGCGGTGGCTTCTCTTGTTGCAGAGCATGGGTTCTAGAGCATGTGAGTCTCAGCAGTTGCAGCATGTGGGTCTAGTAGCTGTGGCTTCCAGGCTCTAGAGCACAGGCTCAGGAGTTGTGCCACAGGCTTAGTTACTCCACGGCATGTGGGATCAGGGATGGAACCTGCGTCTCCTGCGTTGGCAGGCAGGTTCTTTACCACTGAGCAACCAGGGAAGCCCTCGATGCAATAGCAAGAATTTTTCCCTTCTTTGTTGCCACATTTCCCTAGTTTCAGTGAAATTATACAAGGATTCTTTAATAAAAATTAAAACCACATGTTTAATAGATAAATAAATAAAAGAGATAAGGCTATTTGCAATCACATTCCCTTCAATATTTACTTTTGAAATCTTCTTATCAATACTCTGGATAAATGGATAGCCAAACAGTTTCTTACTTACCTATGATTCTTTTTTTAATTCTGTTTTTTTTTTTCTTCAGATTTTACATTTTGGTCTATGATTCATTTTTTTGAGTTAATCTTTGTATATTGTGCAAGGTGTGATCAGTTGTTGTTGCTGTTCTATTTACACAGAGGTATTCACGTTTTCTGGGCTTCCCAGGAGACTCCAGTGGCAAAGAAGCCTCCTGCCGATGCAGGAGATGCGGGTTTGATCCCTGGGTCAGAAAGATTTCCTGGAGGAGGACATGGCAACACACTCCAGTATTCTTGCTTGGAAAATTCCATGCACAGAGGAGCCTGGCAGTCCATGGGGTTGCAAAGAGTCAGACACAACTGAGCATGTGCGTGTGCCTGTGCACACATATACACGCGTGCGCGTGCATGCGCACACACACACACACACACACACACATTCAAGTCTTCCAGCATCGTTTGTTGTTCCACATCGCATGTGGGATCCTAGTTCTTTGACCAGGGCTCAAATCTGTGTCTCCTGCATCGGAAGGCAGAGTCTTAACCATTCAACCACCAGGGAAGTCCATGACCCATGAATGTATTTAGCAAATTGTACAAAACTTTTGACATTTCTAACAACTTGTGAAATTCTGTCTTTCCAAAATAAAATTCTAAATGAAATCTGCTTGATCTCAAACTGACTTTGATATTTCCCAGAAGGCCTCTGGAAAATCACAAAGAGCCTGTTCCTTCACGTTGTAGATGAGAGATGTTACAATAATTAGGTTTATTTGATAAGCTGAGTTGCACAGAAAGCATTCTCAAATACTAAGAGATGCTTCACCTTTTCTAATTTATACTTCTATGGGTACAATGTTAATATAAATACTTTAGAAATTATATTAACTTCCTAGAAATGTCAATGCCTTTGTTGTTCATAATGTATATTGGTGCTGCTTTGCCTTATAATTGGACAACACTGGCATAATGTTATCAGCTGCAATTCCAGTTACTATTTTAGAATGTTATATGCCACAGAAACAACTAAAGGTCCTTGTCAATTGCATCACTTTGTATAATGAACATGTAATGACATTCATCCCATCTTTACCATGGTGATTTTCATCTTTTTTTTAAATATATTTTTTACTGAAGGATAATTGCTTTATAGAATTTTGCCCTTTTCTGTCAAACCTCAACATGAATCAGCCATAGGTATACATATATCTCTCCCTTTTGAACCTCCCTCCCATCTCCCTCCCCATCACAGATAGTGACAGGGGTGCTGATGACAAAGCTTCTTAACAGTCCGCTTTTGATTCCCACTTTCCAGGGCCTGCCTAGAGTCTTTGGGGATCAGAAATCCAGTGTAGTAGGGTGGTCACTGAAGATGGATCATGGGTGCAGCAGGGGGTGGACCATGGGGCAGTCATCCCGGTTGCTTCTCAAGTGTGCCCATTTCAAGCAAGGTAGCAAACTTCCCTGTCTCCTTTGCTGTTGCTTTCCAAGTGAAACCACTCAGTCATGTCCAACTCTTTGTGACCCCATGGACTATACAGTCCTTGAAATTCTCCAGGACAGAATACTGGAGTGGCTAGCGCGTTCCTTCTCCAGCGGATCTTCCCAATCCAGGGATTGAACCCAGGTCTCCTGCATTGCAGGAGGATTCTTTACAAGCTGAGCCACAAGGGAAGCTTTGTGGCTTGCCTGTGTTGCTTCCAAACATATTTGCTTTTCTTGGCTGTGTGCTCTACAGATGTTAGTTAGGTCTAGCTGTTCCGTTCCTTGATCTCACTATTGGTCTCCTGTCTATGTGCCTGTCCTCATTGAAAATGGAGTGTTGGAAGTCTCCAAGGATTATTTAGAACTATGTACTCTATCCAGTTCTGTCACTTTTTGTTTCATATATTTGGGGAGGCTGTGGGGGACCTTATGGATATATAACTCATACATCTCCTTTGTGTACTGATTTTTTTTTTAATATAGAAATCTGTTACTATTCTGTTAAAAAAAAAAAAAAGTTCTCTTAAAATCTATTTCATCTAATGCCAGTACAGCCACTGGCAATTCCCACTTTGGGACGATTTGCATGGATACCATTTTCTACCCTTTTGTTTGCAAACTCTTTTTGGATGTAAGACAAGACTCTTATATTAATAGATAACATATACTGGGTTACATTTATTGTGAATCCTCTTTGCCAATCTGCCTTTTCATTGAATAGTTTTATCTGCTTGTATTGCAGAGATTTGGAGACGGAAATGGCAACCCACTCCAGTATTCTTGCCTGGAGAATCCCAGGGACAGAGGAGGCCTGGTGGGCTGCCGCCTATGGAGTCCCACAGAGTCGGACACGATGAAGCGACTTTAGCAGCAGCAGCATTGCGGAGATATTTCCGAGGAAAGATTTTTCCTAACAGTTTTCTAACTTTCCACATGTCAGCCCATTTTTTGGTTCCAATCACTCCTCAATTACTGTCTTTTTCTGTGATTAATTGAAATTTCTTTGCACAAAGTGAATCATCAATCTTACTCTTTACTTTTAAATATTTTTAAGTCTGGAGTTTTTAATTTCTTTTGTGCTTTTGGGTGGGTTGTTATGCTGTGAATTATAATAATCTCTTT
>NW_020191822.1:0-23939 GCF_002263795.3 Bos taurus | reverse complement strand
GGCTGAACACTCCCTAGACTTCCACTCTATGGATTCACTGATGATCCCCAGCCTCAGACTGCCGTCCTCAGAGGTGTCAGGCAAAGGGGGCAAAACAGCCCACCTCAGGCCAAGATACAGTCAATTCACCACAGTTCCCCTCCTCAGGCACTAGAATAACAAGTTAGGGTGGGAAGACACGGCCAAGGTCGAGAGGCAACAGAACAGCACAAGCCAAAGCACAATCCAGGCACCTTTTGGCAGCTCCAGCCCAGGTCACCATCAACTTCAACTAACAAAACTTTTTAGTTAGCAAAAGAGAAGCGAGTTAAAGCTGTTCAGGCTTCCTGGGTCGTGGTTGGGCCATCTTGTTGTGACACCCAAAGTTCTGTTTATCTCCCATCTACCCTACTAACGCAGAGAAGGCAATGGCACCCCACTCCAATACTCTTGCCTGGAAAATCCATGGATGGAGGACCCTGGTAGGCCGCAGTCCATGGGGTCGCTGGGAGTCGGACACAACTGAGTGACTTCAATTTCACTTTTCACTTTCATGCATTGGAGAAGGAAATGGCAACCCGTTCCAGTGTTCTTGCCTGGAGAATCCCAGGGATGGGGAGCCTGGTGGGCTGCCGTCTATGGAGTCGCACAGAGTCGGACACGACTGAAGTGACTTAGCAGTAGCAGCAGCACCCTACTAATGAAGGAGGGATCCCCTACCCTAAGAAGTGTGAGATGGCCAAGCACACGACACTGTACAGATGGACAGCTGTTGGTGAGTCTCAGGTACTCACAGCCTGGGTGGACAACAGGGAATTCCATGCAGGACAATGGGGGAGTGTGGCTCTGGAGTAAAGTTAAGTTGCAGGGACCTTGGGAAATAGATGTTGTAGTAACAAGAGGATGGGGCACGCCAGGGTTCCCACACGAGGGGATCATCGTGCTGTAGGAATCATTGCACTGCCTGGCAGGGAAGTAAGCTTGGTGGCTCGAAGAATGGGAAGAATGCAGCTAGTCTGGCTGATAGGAGAGAATCAGCTGGGTGGGGTAGTTTTCAGACAGGGAGGGGGACACTGCAGGTGAGAGCAGGAGAAAGCACAGTTGGGCCAGTGGGGTATTTGAGGCTCAAAGGTGTCAAGGCAGCTTAGAAAATTTGAGGTCTTAATATACAGATGGGAAGCCTATGTAAAAAGGTTTACAGATGAAAAGCAATCCTTTTCAAAATGCCAGTGACCTACTTTGCAGAAAAAAAAGCTGGTCCTATAATTTATGTGGAATTGCAAGAGACCAGGAATAGCTAAGACAATCTTGAAAAAGAAAGTTGGAGGAGTCCCCTACCCTGTATCAGAACTTACCATGGGAACAGTAATCAAGACAGTGTGGTACTGAGATAATGATAGACACACAGATCAATGGACTAGAACAGTGAGTCCAGAAATAAACCCACATACATACCCTCAATTGATTTCTGCAGGGATGTCAGATCATTAATTGGTTAGAAGTGCAAGTCCTGTCCCTAGAATGGTACGAGGACAGCAGGATATCCACATGCAATAGAATGAAGTTGGACTCCTACATTTCACCAAATACAGACATTAAAGTGATCCTCTGGACAGCACACAGCATTCAGCCACAAAAAGGAATGGGGTCTCAAATGAAACTCAAAATCATTATGCCAAGTGAGAGAGGCCAGACAAAAAAGGTCACATACTGTACAATTTCACTTGTAGCAACTATCCAGAAAAGGTAAGTCCGTAGAGACAGAGAGCAGATTATTGGTTTTCAGAGCTTGGTTGCAGTGAGGGGGAAATGGAGAAGGACTGATTACTGGGCATGGGGTTTACTTTTGGACACAACAGAGGGGATGGCTGAACTACACTGTGCATGTACCAGATGCCTGTAAAGTATACTGTTTAAAAAGGTGACATTTGCCACAATAGCATACCAATATTTTTTAAAGATAACAAGTGTTTATTGGCTTAGACTTCTACAAATAGATTGGGAATTGACTTCAACATCTGCTAAAATGCATCCTTTAGGAAAATTTTTTGACCTTAACACTGGGGCACAAAATAGAGGAAACTTGAATACGACACTAAATTTGTAAAAGATGTCCCTATAGTGTTAAGGGAGCTACTGAAGTTAGCCAATAGGTATATTTGCCTTAACCATCTTATCACTGCGGTGTTTCCCTTCTCCAGACCTTAGCAGCCATTGTCGTAAAATATCCTACAGTGGGCGTAGGCACTCTGACATATAGCTCATGAAGTTAAATTCAGTCTTTGCCGCTAATAAATGGGCTTGACAACACGGGACCACGTGGACTATCCTCACTGAAAACATTGATTATGAGTTAAGGTAAAATAAAACAAGGCTGATATAAAGCGAGAAACCCATATTACATATGTTCTAAGTAGGGAAGGGGTAATTATCCCCACTGTTTTTCGATTCACTTCTCCACTATGCCCAGTTCTTGAGCCATGGAAAACGAATGGCGCCTCTGGATGCATTACCCCAGGCTTTTTTTCTTAATATATACGTATTCCTTGAAGTCTAGTTGACTTACAGTGTTTTAGGTGCAGAGCAAGCTGATTCAGTTATACATATATATTATTTTTAAATTATTTTCTTTTCTAGATTATACAAGACATTGACTATAGTTCCCTGTGCTATATAGTAAACCTTTGTTGCATATCTATTTTTTTAATTAGAAATCTATCATTGTATTCCTACTAAGTGAAACAAATGGAATCAAAATAGAACAAATTTTTTAGGCAAACACTCGTAAGTTTTCTAAAATAGATATACATACTATGTGTATGTGTGTGTGTGTGTAGCTTTTCTACTATGCTTGCTAAGGGCTTGAGAAAGAATATCAGAAAGAGAGATAGAAAAATTGAAAAACATAAAGTAAATGAAATAAGGGCACTGAATATGAAATAGAAAAAGTGAAAGAAACTAGATAAAAGTAAAAGATCATCGTATAGTCCAGTTGTTTTTAAACATGGTAGCTCATTAGAAACATATCTGTAGCTTTGGATAAAAAAAGCTATTGCCTGGGCATTTGTATTTTTCAAAAAAAAATCTAAGGAAATTCTGGATTTTAAAAAGTGATTATAGGTTTTTCTATTAAATGGTAGTTTTGGTGATATCAGTTCAGTTCACTTCATTTTAGACGCTCAGTCGTGTGCACCTCTTTGTGACCCCATGGACTGCAGCACCCCAGGCTTCCCTGTCCATCACCAACTCCCTGAGCTTGCTCAAACCCATGCCCATCGAGTCGGTGATGTCATCCAACCACTTCATCCTCTGTCGTCCCCTTCTCCCCCTGCCTTCAATTTTTCGCAGCATCAGGGCCTTTTCCAAGGAGTCAGTTCTTCGCATCAGGTGGCCAACATATTGGAGTTTCAGCTTCAGCATCAGTCCTTCCAGTGAATATTCAGGACTGATTTCCTTTAGGACTGACTGGTTTGATCTCCTTGCAGTCCAAGGGACTCTCAAGAGTCTTCTCCAACACCACAGTTCAAAAGCACCAATTCTCATCCTGAACCCCCCTCCCACCTCCCTCTCCATAGCCCTGTGGCAGATTCACGTTGATGTATGGCAAAACCAATACAATATTGTAAAGTAATTAGCTCCAATTAAAATAAATAAATTTATGTTTTTTAAAAAAGCATCAGTTCTTTGGAGCTCAGCTTTGTTTATGGTCCAACTCTCACATCCATATATGATTACTGGAAGAACCATAGCCATGACTAGACAGACCTTTGTCGGCAAGGGCATGTCTGCTTTTTAATATGCTGTCCAGGTTGGTCATAGCTTTTCTTCCAAGGAGCAAGCGTCTTTTAATTTCATGGCTGCAGCCACCATCTGCAGTGATTTTGGAGCCCAGGAAAATAAAGTCTGTCACTGTTTCCTTTGTTTCCCCATCTATTTGCCATGAAGTGATGGGACCGGATGCCATAATCTTTGTTTTTTGAATGTTGAGTTTTAAGCCAACTTTTTCACTCTCCTCTTTGACTTTCATCAAGCAGCTCTTTTGTTCTTCTTCACTTTCTACCATAAGGGTGATGTCATCTGCATATCTGAGGTTATTGATATTTCTCCCAGCAATCTTGCTTCCAGATTGTGCTTCATCCAGCCCGGCATTTCGCATGATGTACTCTGCTTCCCTCAGTGGCTCAGTGGTAAAGAATCTGCCTGCCAGTGCAGGAGATGCAAGAGACCTGGGTTCAGTCCCTGCATCGGAAAGTTCCCCTGCAGAAAGAAATGGCAACCCACTCCGATATTCTTGCCTGGGAAAATTCCACTGACAGAGGATCCTGGCAGGCTACAGTCCATGGGGTCACAAAAGAGTCGGGCACGACTTAGTGACTAAACAACAACAACAATTCTGCATAGAAGTTAAATAAGCAGGGTGACAATATACAGTCTTGACGTACTCCTTTCCCAATTTGGAATCAGTCTGTTCTTCCACGTCCAGTTCTAACTGTTGCTTCTTGACCTGCACACAGATTTCTCAGGAGGCAGGTAAGGTGGTCTGGTATTCCCATCTCTTGAAGAAGTTTCCACAATTTGTCATGATCCACACAGCCAAAGGCTTTGGTGTGGTCAATAAAGCAGAAGTAGATGTTTTTTAGGAACTCTCTTGCTTTTCCTATGATCCCACAGATGTTGGCAATTTGACCTCTGGTTTCTCTGCCTTTTTTTGGTGTTGTAGAATTCTATTATTTTTCTGTTGACCAATCATGACACAATGGTATTAAGTGAATAATAGTTACGTACCCACCATGGTAATAGATGTTTATCAGTTTTCACAATCAATAGCCAGATAAAAAATAAAAGGTAATTACAATTGCAAGCCATAACTGGAGCATGATTAATCCTACAGTATAAAATGATTACATACAATTTGGGAGTTAAGCAGAGTGATGGGGTAAGCGGAAGTGCATGCACACCTATGTTTTCATCCACCCAGCCAGTCTATGTCTTCTGGTTGGTACATTTTACCCATTTACATTTAAGGTAATTATCAATATATATGATGCTATTACCATTTCCTTAATTGCTTTGGGTTTATTTTCTTAGGTCTTTTCATTCTCTTAACTTTTGCTTGTGTGGAAAGCTTTTGATTTCTCCATCAAATCTGAATGAGAATCTTGCAGGGTGGTGTATTCGTGGTTGGAGTTTCTTCCTTTCCATCACGTTAAATATATCATGCCATTCCCTTCTGGCTTGTAGAGTTTCTGTTGAGAAATCAGCTGATAACCTGACGGGGGTTCCCTCGTGTGTTATTTGTCATTTTCCCCTTGTGCTTTTAATATTTTATCTTTGTCTTTAATTTTGGTGAGTTTGATTACTAGGTGTATTGGTGGATACAGTCACCAATATACCTCCTTGGGTTTATCCTCCTTGGATAAACCTCCTTGGGTTTATCCTGCCTGGGACTCTCTGCCCTTCCTGGACTTGGTTGACCATTCCCTATCCCATGTTAGGGAAGTTTTCAGCTATTATCTCCTCACATATTTTCTTGAGTCCTTTCTCTCTCTCTCTTCTCCTTATGGGACCCCTTTGGTGCATTTAATGTTGTCCCAGAAGTTTCTTACACTTTTTTTTTTTTTGCATTTTTTTCCTTATATTCTGTTTCACAGCAGTGATTTCCACCATTCTGTCCTCCAGGTCCCTTATCCATTCTTCTGCCTCTGTTGTTCTGCTATTGAATTCTTCTAGTGTTGTGTTCATCTCAGTTTGCTCTTTACTTCTTCTAGGTCTCTGGTAAACAATTCTTGCATCTTCTCCATTGTTTTTCTTTTTGCTGTTTCGGCATGCCCTCTGGTGGATGAGGCTAAGAGGCTTCTGTAAGCTTTCTGATGGGAAGGACAGGGTGGGGAAAACTGGGTCTTGTTTTGGTGGGCAGGGCCTTGGTTAGTAAATCTTTAATTCAATTGTCTGCAAATGGGTGGGCTTGTACTCCCTTCTTGTTAGTGTTTTGGCCTGAGGCATCCCAGGGCTGGGATCTATGGGCTCTGTGGTAGGGTTAATGGCAAGTCCAATTGGACTTATATCAAGGGGGACCTTCCAGGACTGCTGCTGCCAGTGTCCCCGTCCCTGCCATGAGCCCTTGCCGACTCAGGCCTCCTTAGGTGACCCTCCAACAGTAGCAGGTAGTTTTGCATCAGTCTCCTCTGGGGTCACTGCTCCTTTCCCTTGGGTCGTGGTGCGTGTGAGATTGTGTTTGTGCCCTCCAAGAGTGGAGTCTCTGTTTCCTCCAGTCCTGTGCAAGTACTATAATCAAAGCCCGCTGGCCTTCAAGGTCAGATTCCCTGGGGATTCCCAGCCCCTTTATCAAATTCCCCAGGTTGGGAAGCCTGATGTGGGGCTCAGAACTTTCACAACAGTGAGAGAACTTCTTGAGTATCATTGTTCTCCAGTTTGTGGGTTGCCCAACGGGTGGGTACGGGATTTGATTTTATCGTGATTGCACCCTTTCTACCATCTCATTGTAGCTTCTCCTTTGTCTTTGGACGTGGGGTGTCTCTTTTTGGTAGGTTCCAGCATCCTCCTGTCGATGGTTGTTCAACAGGTAGTTGCAATTCTGGTGCTCTCACAGGAGGAGATGAGCACATATCCTTCTACTCCCCAAATCTGGGGTGTGAGGTGGCTAAGCAATTCGAAATATGAATTTGGGAGGGAGTGTGTATAACTGTTTAGTGTAGAGCAGGTGCTTAGTGCAGTCTTGAAAGAAGTCACTCTCTCTTCATGTCATGGAGCCTTTCAGTGAATTAGGGGAGCCCTGATGAAACAGAGTTGAGTCCAATTTTTACTGCTTCCACTCTCCATTCTCATCAGCATCCATACCAACTTTGTATGCGCTTACTAAGTAGCTTTAGCAACATTAAAACCACCACATTCTCCTTCTGTCTCTCACAGGAGGTTTTAATCAGTTGCTGATATTTGATCTATACACCTTTGCTTTTTCTTTCTTTTTTTAAAAAGTGTATCTCTGCTGGTGTGAGTTGTCCCAGCGTGGCATCTGGGCAGCACATCCAGGTTCCCATACACCAGGGCACCCCTTCCCCCGCCCCGCCCATACGGACACTGAAGTTTTGCTTTTGCACTAATGGAATGAAAGGGAAGGCACTCGTGTGGGCTTAAAGTGTGACCTGGGCCTGTTAGGCCCCCAGGGAGGCTGAGGGCCTTGACCACTCACTGGATGGCGATCATGCCAATCCTTGACTCCTGGCAAATGAGCTGAGAGCTGGCGCTGGAGGAAGTGGTTTCCGATTGACCTTTAAGCTCCACCTACAGTCGCCAGCCCTTCAGGTTCCCTCCTGTCTGTACACCGCCATCTTAGCCTCGGTCATGGTGGGCCAGACTGCGGGCCACCCCCTTCCATTCCTGTCGCGGGGCCCACACCAGCAACTTCACAGACTCCTGTTCTCTGTGCAGCTGACATCTCTGCCGCCCACACCCCCACCCTGGGGTCTGCGCTGCCAACGGTGGCTCCTCCGCGACTCTAAGCTCAGTGGCTGCCATCTTCCCCGTAGACATCACTGCAGGCCCATCACCATCTGGCACAGTCTCTCCTGCCATGTCTGCCACAGAGGAGCACGACTGGATGCCAGGTGGCCTGGACAGGGCTGTTGGCAGGGCGGGCTGTGACCCCAGTCCCTTTGGGGTCCCGGGACCGGCTTGGGAGCGGACGGATGGGGTCGAGGAGGCCGCGGCCCTTCTGCCCTCCCTGAGGGTGTCAGGAGGCCTTCACAGGGGGCACGGTGGGTCACAGGCCACAATGGAAGAGTGGGCTATAGAGCCGTTAGAGGAGGAGGAGGAGTCTGATTTCGAGCTGGAGGCCCTGGAGGAGGAGGAGCACCTGTTGGAAGAGATCGAGGAGGAGGAGACAGTAGAGAATGATGAGAGTGAGCAGGAAAGCGCAGCAGTGGTTGCAGGCCACAGGGACCCCTTGGAGCAGTTTGGGCCTGTGTTCTGGGGTCTGGTCCACTCCCTTCTACACAGTTTCTCCTACGATGACCATGTCCTGGTCTGGCCCCCTGGCCCCTGCCCGATGGTCACGCACAGCTCCCAGCCTCCCTCCGGCCCTGGAGAGGGTCCCGCGCCTCTGCAGGAGCGGGAAGACCTGGCAGAGGGAGGCGAAGCCTCGCAGGGTGAGCACCAAGCAGAGGGAGCCCCCACCCTGGGAGCCTCCAGGGGTCTGCATCCCAGAAGTCAGAGGAATATGCAGTGGAGGCTGAGCTCTGGGAGGGTGGCGCCCTGGCTGTTGCCTCTGAGTCCTGGGAGGCTGGGGCCTGTGGTCTGGCAGGGCCCAGGTGGGCAGGTGGCGGCCAGGCCCTCAGGCCCTTGCGGACCCTGTGGGGGCATTGGGCTCAAAGGCAGGCTGCACTCAGCACTGGCCTCTAGCGGATAAGCAGCGGGTCAAAGCTCTCAAAAACCTCCAGGCATAATTTGCACAAGTGGAAGCCCAATTCTATAAAGACCTTTACGGTCTTGAGAAAAAGTATGCTTCCTTCTGCCAGCTTTTGTTTGATAAGAGAGCTGACATTATCAATGCAATTCATGAGCCCACAGAACATGAATGTTAGTGGCCAATACCTGTTCCAGAAGGAGCCTGGGAGGAGATGGAGAGCCTGAAGGGAAGGAGAAACAAAGGGCATCCCTCGCTTTTGCTTGAGGGCATTTAAAAACCAAAACTAATACAATTATGTAAAGTTTAAAAATAAAATAAAATTAAAAAAAAAAAAAACTAAACATTCTCGGTAGCATGATCTGGGAAAATGATGCACTTGTACTGGAGCACCTGAAAGATGTAAAAATAAAAATTCTCAGGGCTCTGGGAACCAATGAGCGTCACAGTAGAATTTCTTTTTAAGTGAAAGGAATACTTTTTCAACCAAGTTCTGAGAGAAACATACCAAATGCGGTCAGACCTAGATGATTCTGATCCCTTCTTCTCCAAAGGGCCAGAAATAATCAGCAGCACAGGGTGTGAGATCTACTGGAAAGATGGTAAAGACCTCACCCTGAAAACCCTGAAGCTGCAGAAATGTGAGGGCCCTGAAGGTGTCGCACCAACCTCTAGGAAGGTGCCCAGCTATTCTTTCTTCACCTACTTCTCTCCTCCCTGGGGGTAGAGTACTGGATGTGGCTACTGAGTATAAATTGGGTTATTTTTTTCCATGAAGTTCCGGTCCCAAAGTCTGTATTATACTTCACGAAAGAAGCGAGTGATTATCAGTATGAAGAGTCTGATGAAGAGGTCCAAGAAGCTGAAGGTGAGGAGGAGGACAGCGATAAAAAACCAGAAGAAGGACCTGGAAAGGACCTGGACCCAGCAGAGACAGCCCGGGAGAACCCAGGTATCTGTGTGCAGCTCTGAGTATCACCCAGCCACCATTGCTGACATACATTTTTAAGTGTTCTCCCCAAAGTAAATAATAATTAAAACTTGGTTAAAGTCTAGTTTCAAAACAGCTTAATGTTAATAATACTTTGTGTGCTAGATAATATAGAACACAGCATGTTCTGAAATGTACTTCATTCACAGCTACAGGTCCTTTGAGCTGTAGCTGTAAGGCTTCCCCACGTGGGAAATTTTTGAGACCTGGTAGCAGAGACCACTGTTTGTCTGGAATGCAGTTAACCAGAACAAGCGACTAAAGCTGACTGGAATGTACACTAGCTGGGCCTTCAGCACTGAGCTACAGACATATGGTCGTTTGTCCTAACCGGGAGAAAGCAAATGCCTTTGAGGTTGTGACTATTGAGAAAGATGTAGTCAGTGAAAAATTTTCAAGTGGGAGCACATTTAATGACTAATCCCTATTTGTTCAGTTGTAAGTTTTTCTAGTTCATGGGACAGTCAGAAGAAAAGCAAATTAGTCATGGTGAGATTGTTGTTCACTGCTGAATTGGTCATTCAGTTCAGTTCAGTTCAGTCGCTCAGTCGTGTCCGACTCTTTGCGACCCCATGAATCGCAGCACGCCAGGCCTCCCTGTCCATCACCAACGCCCAGAGTCCACCCAAACCCATGCCCATTGAATCGGTGATGCCATCCAACCATCTCATCCTCTGTCGCCCTTTCTCTTCCTGCCCCCAATGCTTCCCAGCATCAGGGTCTTTTCAAATGAGTCAGCTCTTTGCATCAGGTGGCCAAAGTATTGGAGTTTCAGCTTCAACATCTGTCCTTCCAGTGAACACCCAGGACTGATCTCCTTTAGCATGGATTGGTTGGATCTCCTTGCAGTCCAAGGGACTCCCAAGAGTCTTCTCTAACACCACAGTTCAAAAGCATCACTTCTTTAGTGCTCAGCTTTCTTTATAGTCCAATGCTCACATCCATACATGACTACTGGAAAAACCATAGCCTTGACTAGATGGACCTTTGTTGGCAAAGTAATGTCTTTGCTTTTTAATATGCTGTCTAGGTTGGTCATAACTTTCCTTCCAAGGAGTAAGCGTCTTTTAATTTGATGGCTGCAATCACTATCTGCAGTGATTTAGGAGCCCAGAAAAATAAAGTCTCACACTGTTTCCACTGTTTCCCCATCTATTTGCCATGAAGCGATGGGACCAGATGCCATGATCTTAGTTTTCTGAGTGTTGAGCTTTAAGCCAACTTTTTCACTCTCCTCTTTCACTTTCATCATGAGGCTCTTTAGTTCTTCTTCACTTTCTGCTATAAGGGTGGTGTCATCTGCATATCTGAGGTTATTGGTATTTCCCCAGCAGTCTTGTATCAGAGGCCCTGAATTTGGTGCCCAAGGGACCCCAAGCTCCAAGAAGCCTGCATGCTTCTCATCACTGAATTTGTGCTTCTGAGGGCTGGATGGTACTTCCAGTGTTATATTCCCAGGACTGGGAGGTGACAAAGAGGTGGTGGCTGTATTCGGGGAACAGGAGACAACTGTGCTTCAGTATCCATATATAGCATGTGAAGCCTCTGGAGGTGAAGAATGAAGCTCAGAGTGAGTAGCGAGGGGAAGAGGTTGTGTGCAGGGCCCGGAATGTGGACCAAGTGGCCTGTGTTGGGGGCCAAGCTTTCCCCACTTTGCTGGAACAGAACTTTGAGGAGTCCAGGTGCTGTGCACAGACCCTAAGTGACCCTCAACCTCTGTGTTATTCATACTCTCACATGTCTCCTTCCCTTAAGCTGGGCTGAGCTGTGACTTCCTCCTAACCATCAGAATATGGAAAAGTCAATGGGATGGTACTCTCTTGATTATATTAGTATGCTACTGTAGTTTGATCTTTATACTATTTACATGGTAATTTGGTTTTCCTATTTCACAATGGAAAACTAATACACCTGGCCTAAGAGAGGACAGCCCTGGAAACTCCAGTTCTCCTAGTATGTTGTTTTCAATTTCACCCAACTATTCCTAACATATTCCAGTTATAGATAGCTTTGTGCTTTTAAATTAACTAGATAAAAGAAAAAGAGACTGAAATATGCCAAGTAATTGAAATTTGAACTTCACTGAAGGATGGATTTCTTTTAAGAAAACAGGAGACAGAACCTGCTACTTTGAAAATCCCCGGCCTCTCCTGGATAGCAAATGATGTGAAAGTTCAGAAAAAGCTTCTGGGCAAAGGTCAAATCCAGAAGCTTTCTGGGAAAATATGGTGTTAAGATGAAGTCAAGGGTGTGACCACATCCTGTTTAGGCCTCAGGAAGATCTGGGTGAATACCCCAGAGATCCTTAAGGTTAAAAAAAAAAAAAGCCCTTGTAAGAAGTTGAAGGGTGTTGTCTAAGAAGTCTCAGCAGAAACCCAAGTCCCATATGGATTCCCTAAAAGTGAGTCATGTATGTGCCTTTTGCCTACTGGAGTGAACCCCAGTAAGATTACTTAGAAGGCCACGTAGGGCCTTTAAAAGACAAAATTTTAGCAGAAACATAGGAGAAAGACAGCACAGCACAAACTGATCAGAAGTAATATGATGCCCTACAAATGACATTACGTGGACAAAATCCTACTTGGACTGCCCTTTTGTTTAAAACAATGGTAACAAAGCCCTGTCCCACTCCATAAGGTACACTGCATGTTGTTATGTGCTAATACACTTTTAAAATGTTAACACCAATGACAAAAAAGAGGATAGTATTGCATTAACTTTACTTTAGTGCTCATTTATGGAGATGGTGAAGGACAGGGAAGCCTGGCGTGCTGCAGTCCGTGGAGTCGCAAAGAGTCAGACACAACTGAGTGACTGAACAACAACAAGTCGCTATAGAAAACAGTTCGGCAGCTCCTGAAAAAAGTTAAAAAGCCTATGGTTGTCTCATCAACTCCACTGTTAGCTATATATGCCCAAGAGTTGAAAGTATCTATTCAAACAAAAAGTTCTATCCCCGTGTCTGTAGCAGCCTTATTCACCATAACCCAATGGGAAACATCCCGAGTATGCATCAGCCTGCCCTCAACTTGTTTCACATTCATAAACAAAAGTGACCCTCTGTACAAAGGCATAGCATTCAGCTGTAAAAAGGAATGAGAGAGGCCGGACACAAAAGGTCACATATTGTAGGATTTCATTTCTGTCAACTATCTAGAAAGGGTAAGTCCATAGAGGTCAAGAGCAGATTAGTGGTTATCAGAGCCTGGTTACAGTGAGGGGGAATGGAGAAGGATTGATTACTGGCATGGGGTTTCCTTTAGGAGTGATAATTTATTTGGGGACAACAGAGAGATTGGCTGAACAGCATTGTGAATGTACTAAATGCCTGTGAAGTATACCCTTTAAAAAGGTGACATTTTCCACAATAGCACAGTAATACTTTTTAAAGATAAAAAGTGATTATTGGCTTAAGACTTCTACAAATAGATTTGGAATTGATTTCAACATCTGCTCAACTGCATCATGTAGGAAAAATTTTTTGAACTTAATACTGGGGCACAAAATAGAGGAATTCTTGAAGATACCACTAAATTTTTAAAAGATGCCCCTATAGTGTTAAGGGAGCTACTGAAGATAGCCAATACATTTATTTGCCTTAAGCTTTTTATTATTGCGGTGTTTCAGTGCTCCAGATCATAGCAGCCATTGTCCTAAAAGATCCTGTAGCAGGCATAGGCACTCTGACATATGGCTCATAAAGTTAAATTGAGTCTTTGTCACTTAGAAATGGGCTTGATAACATGGGACCCAATGGACTATCCCCACTGAAAATATTGATTATGAGTTAGGTAAAACAAAGCAAGGCCGATATAAGGGGTGAAACCCATAAAACGTAAGTTCTACGTAGGGAAGAGGTGATTATCCTCAGGGTCTCCTATCAAAGGCCCTAACTCCCAAATACCATCACCTGGGGGTGGGGTGGAGTGGGTAAGGGTTTCAACATACAAATTTGGGAGGAGTGGGCTATCCCACTTTAGTGCAGAGCAAGTGCTTAGCCCAGTCATGAAAAGAAGTCTCTCTTCATTTCTTGGGATTTTGAAGTGAGTTGGGGAGCCCTGATGAATCCCTTTTCAGCTCCTAGTTTTATTCCTTCCACTCTCCATTCTCACTGCATCCATGTCAACTTGTGTGTTCTTTTCTAAGTACCTTTAACAACATTAAAACCTCCAAATTCTCTTTCTGTCTCTCACAGGAGGTTTAAACATTTGCTCGTATGTGATCTAAACACTTTCTCATTTTTTTTCTTTATATATATATATATATATATATATATATTCTTTTTATTGAAGTGTAGTTGACTCACAATGTTCCAGGTGCACAGCAAGGTGATTCAGTTATACATATACGCATATATTATTTGTCAGGTTATTTTCCATTATAGGTATTTCAAGAGACTGACCAAGGAACTACAGCTCCCTGTGCTACACAGTAAACCTTTGTTGCTTGTTGTATACCTTTTTTAAAAATTAGAAATCTATCATTCTATTCATACTAAGTCAAATAAGAGGAATCAAAATGTCATAAATTTTTTAGTTAGGCAAATAATATGTTTTCTAAAGTATATATATTATACATACTAGTGAGTATGCAACTATTATTCACTTAATACCATTGTAACATGATTGGTCAACAGAAAAGTAATAGAATTCTATATCACCAAAATTAGCATTTAATAGAAAAATCTGTAATCACTTTTTAAAATCCTGACACATATCAGAATTATCTTGGAATTTTTTGAAAAGTGCCATGGTATTGCTTTTATTCTCCAAACCTACAGACATGTTTCTAATGAGCAGCCATGCTTAAAAGCAACAGGACTATATGATGATCTTTAACTTTTATCTAGTTTGTTTCACTTTTTCTATTTCATATTCAGTGCTCCTGTTTAATTCAGTTCGTGTTTTCCAATTTCTCCATCTCTTTCTTTTGATGTACTTTCTCAAGGCTTTAGCGAGCCTCTATTAACTTAAAAAAAATGAGCATATCTCGGATGGCCTGAGCTGTCACAGGGTGGCAACCGGGCACCACATCCAGGTTCCCATACCCCAGGGTGCCGCCCTATAGGGACATTGCCGTTTTGTTTTTGCAAGGGTGCAATGTAAAGGAAGGGACTCCTGTGGGCTCAAAGTAAGACCTGGGGCTGGAAGGCTTCCATGCAGTCTGAAAGCCTTTATCACTCATTGGTCAGCGGTCACGCCAATCCTTGCCTCCTGGCAGATGAACTTAGAGCTGGCGCTGGAGGAAGTGGTCCCCAGTTGACCCTTCCAGTTCCACTTACCATCGCCAGCCCATCAGGGTGTTTGGCACCTATCCGCCGCCAGCTCAGCCTCAGTCTTAGTGGGCTGGTCTGCGGGCCGCCCCCTTGCCTTTCCTGTCGTGGGGGGCGGGGCGTGGGGGGGGGCCCAAACCAGCACCTTCGCAAACTCCTGTTCCCCGTGCCGCCATCGTCTCTGCTGCCCCACTCCCACCCTAATGTCCCACTGCCAACAGCGTCTCCTCGGTGCAACACTCAGCCCGGCGGCCGCCATCTTCCCTGCAGACCTCACTGCAGGCTCCCAGTCTCCTTGGGTTCCAGGCATCCGCTTGGGAGGGGATGGAAGGAGTCTAGGAGGCCATGGCTCTTCTGGCTTCCTTGGAGGTCTCCACAGCCCTGCCCGGGGAGCAGGGTTGGCCACAGGCTGCAGTGGAAGAGGAATGTGGTAGACAGCTGTTAGAAGAGGAGGAGATGGAGGAAGATGTAAAGGAGATGGAGGAGGATGAGGAAGAGACTGATTTCGAGTTGGAGGACATGGATGAAGAGGAAGACACGGAAGAGGAGGACGAGAATGAGCAGGAGGGTGCGGCAGTGGTTGCAGGCCTTGAATTCCCTGCGGAGAGGTTTGGGCCCCTGTTCTGGATGCAGGTCGCCTCCTTTCTACGCAATTTCCGTAACAACAGACATGTCCTGTTCCAGCCTCACGCTGACCGCCTGATGGGCGGGGGCCACTCCCAAGTACCCTCAGAGCCTGGAGAAGGTCCGGTGCTTCCTCAGGAGCAGGAAGACCTGGGAGAGGGAGGCAAAGTCTTGCAGGGTGAGTACCCAGTGGAGGGCGCTCCACCCTGGGAGCTGCGGGATCCTGCGGAGAGGCTTGCATCCTAGAAGGCAGAGGAACCGGCATTGGAGGCCGAGTTCTGGGCGAGCTAGGTCCTGACTGCTGCCTCTGAGGACTGGGAGGCCGAGGCCTGTGGTCCCAGAGGGGCTGAGGCGGGCATGTGGTGGCTGAGCCTTTAGGCCCTTGCGGACCCCGTGGGGCCATCCAGCTCAAAGGCAGGTCTCTAGCGGTTAAGCAGCGGGTCAGAGCTCTCAAAAACCTCCAGGCACAATTGGAAGGCAGCACAAGTGGAAGCCCAACTCTATAGACCTTTATGGTCTCAAGAAAAAGCATGCTGCCTTCTACCAACCTGCTGCTGCTGCTAAGTCGCTTCAGTCATGTCCGACTCTGTGCCACCCCATAGACGGCAGCCCACCAGGCTCCCCTGTCCCTGGGATTCTCCAGGCAAGAACACTGGAGTGGGTTGCAATTTCCTTCTCCAGTGCGTGAAAGTGAAGTCGCTCAGTCGTGTCCGACTCTTAGCGACCCCATGGACTGTAGCCCTAGGGGCAAACAAATGGCATCCTTCCCTTTTGGTCGACGGCTTTAAAAAATGTGGAGATTCTCCGTAGGAGGGTCTGAGAAAATGATGACATAGCACAGGGGCACTTTTCAGCAGTTGAGGAATCCATGAGCTTCCCCATAGAATTTGTCTTTACATCAAATGAACGTTTTCCACTGAGATTCTGACAAACACATGCAAAATGGTATCAGTATCAAATGATTTGGATCCCTTCTCCAAAGGGGCCAGAAGTAATCAGAAGCGTAGTGTGTGAGATCTACTGGAAAGAGGGGAAAAACGTTTGTGAAAATTGTCAGGCAGCAGAATTGGGGGGTGGGGGTGGGGCTAGAAATGTATCAACCAGTAGAAACATGTCCAGTTATTTTTTGTTTTTTCTTTCTTTAAAGATATTTCTCTTCTCTTAGGCCTAGACTCTGCTGCTGATTTTAAGTTGGGATATTTTTCCCACCAACTTTTGACCCCAAAGTCTGCATCATTCTGCCCTAATGATGAGGGTGAGGATCAGTATGAAAACTCTGATGAAGAGGAAGAGGATGGAAATGAAAAACCTGGAGAAGGACTCTAAATGGATGTGGTCTCAGCAAAGGGCAGCTCTGGATAATACAGGTATTATTGTATAGGCTTTAGTATGACATAACCATTCCTGAAACATACCTATTACTAACAGCTTTATATTTTTAATTTTTCTTCTGTAAATAGGAAAATTGCTGAAATTTGATTTTGGAAAAACAGTTTGTTGTTAATAATGAATTCTAGATAATGTAGGAGGCAGTATGTTCTGAAATGTATTTCATTTATAGCCACGAGTCCTTTGTCCTGTTGCTTTAAGACTACTACAGATGGGGAATTTATCAGACCTGGAAATAGAGACCAATGCTTCTTTAGAGAATCGTCACCAGAAGCAGCAGCTAAAGTGACTAGGTCGTGCATTAGCTGTATCATCATCGCCTGGCCACAGAATTGTAGTGTCCTGTACTGATGATGACTTTGAGAAAGTGATTCCTTACAAAGTAGTAAGACGTTAAGGGTTTCAGGAGAACTGCATTTCAGGATTAATTCACAAATATTAGTTCAATTTAGATGTTTTATTCAAAAGAAAAGAAAGTCATTCATAGTACTATTATTGGTTATCAATCACAGAGTGGCCTTTCATGAAAGCAACAACAGCAAACAAACACGCACTTATAGTGATGGGCAAGAGGGAGATAAGGTTGGTGTGACGAAATGATGTGCACCCGGATCACCAAGGGTCTGGGTTACAAGAAGAAAGCATTTTGTGTTCTCCTCATTGAGAAAATAGATGTACATAGTGTTGACTCATATTTAGAAAGTCACTGGTGCACGTTATTGGGGTACAATTGTTAATTGGCTCTTATTCGTCCTACAGTGGGAAGGCATAGAAAGAAGGAGACAGCAAAAGAAAAGATGAATTTGTTCTTCACGGATATTCTTGTTTTCATTAGCCTAAAATACTGATTTTGTTTCAAGGTTTCAACACCCCAAAGTGATATTAACTACTGACATCTGACTTTACTCTTACCTTTTACAGATAATTTGATAGTATTGTTCACATTGGAAATAAAAGCTTGTTTGAAAGTAATAAGCTGTAGTTTTTTTTTTTTTTTCACATAAATACCACTGACTCAAATCTATCATTGTTCTATTTATTTTGGCCCACCTTACTGTCACTGAAAGGGATTTCTTTCAGCTATTTGTCAAGCCTGTTTTAAATCCTTTTATTGCAGCCCCAAATAAATTAAAATATAAGATTGTAAATAATTTGTGGGATGGTGCCCTAGCCTCTACTATATTTTATTGAAAGGAACTGATGGATGACCTAGCTTCCCTGGAACAGCAGCATCAGCATCAGCTGGAAACTTGTTTGCAATGCACATTCTCAGACCCTGCTCCAGACCTACTGAGTTGGAAATTCTGAGGGTAGGCCGCTAGCCATCAGGGTTTTACAGTCCTCCAGGTGCTACTGAAGCACATTGAAGTTTCAGAACCACTGCTTTAGAGCAGTGGGGGAAAGGTTTGCTACACCCACTGCAGGATCATCCTTAACTCACTGACTTGGTACTGCTGCAGGTAAACTAAACAGGGTGGTAAGATCTGGACTTAGGAAGACACTAGAATTCTCAGGGGCTTGAGACACAAAGAGGGGTGTGTTAGTGTCCTAAGGTTACCGTAACAAATTGCCACAAACCAGATGGCTTAAAACAACAGAAATACATTCTCAGTTCTGGAGGCCAGAAGTCTGAGGTCAAGGTATCAGCAAGGGTGGTCCCTTCCAGAGGCTCTGAGGGAGAATCTGTTTCATGTCTCTCTCCTAATTTCTGGTGGTTGCTGTCAATCGTTGGCATCACTTGCCTTGTAAATAACGTGATTCCAATCTCCATCGTCACATAGCGTTTTCCCCTGTTTCTGTGTCCTTTCTCTTCTCAGAGGAATACCAGTCATACTGAATTAAAGTGAAAGTGAAGTCGCTCAGTTGTGTCCTACTCTTTGCAACCCCTTGAACCTGTAAATGTGACCTTATTTGGAAGTAGGGTATTTGCAGGTATAATAGAGTTAAGATGAGGTCATACTGGATTAGAGTGGGCCTTTAATTCAGTATCCCTGGAGAAGGAAATGGCAACCCACTCCAGTATTCTTGCCTGGAGAATCCCATGGACAGAGGAAGCATGGTGGGCTACAGTCGAAGGGTCACAAGAGTCGGACGCGCCTGAGCGACTGAACTGAACTGATACATGAAACAAGTTTGGAGGCAGGCAGGTGGGTTCTCAGTGTGCAGATCCCCTGGATTGCCCTTGGCTGTTTGCAGAGAGATGAGGCTGGAAGAGGGTAGGAGTGGAACCTCTAAAGCATGGGGCCTATTACAAGCCCCTCTAACCTGGATCTCAGAGTAGTGCTGTGATCAACAACCAGTTCAGCACAGGCACTGTGACAACCAGCCTCTACGAATGCCCCAAAGATCCTTGCCTCCTGGTGTTCATGTTCTACTGTAGAGCCTTACCTCATTTAATAAAGATGACCAAAAGACCCTGATGCTGGGAAAGATTGAGGGCAGGAGGAGAAGAGGGTGACAGAGGATGAGATGGTTGGATGGCATGACAGACTCAGTGGATATAAGTGTGAACAAACTCCAGGAGATACTGAAGGACAGGGAAGCCTGATGTGCTGCAGTCCATGGGGACATAAAGAGTCAGACACGATTTAGCAACTGAACAGCAATGTGACCAGCCATTTGTTGCACAGCAATGGAAAAGTAAAATACATGTTGGCACTGAGAGTACGGGTTCATGGTAAACAATAACATCAAAGAAAGGACTTTGAGAGAGTATTCAGTTCAGTTCAGTCACTCAGCCATGTCCGACTCTTTGTGACCCCATGAACTGCAGCACCCAAGGCCTCCCTGTCCATCACTAACTCCTGGAGTTTATTCAAACAAATGTCCATCGAGTCGGTGATGCCATCCAGTCATCTCATCCTCTGTTGTCCCCTTCTCCTCTTGCCCCCAATCCCTCCCAGCATCAGGGTCTTTTCCAATGAGTCAACTCCTCCCACGAGGTGGCCAAAGTATTGGAGTTTCAGCTTTAGCATCAGTCCTTCCAAAGAACACCCAGGACTGATCTCCTTTAGCACGGACTGATTGGATCCCCTTGCAGTCCAAGGGACTCCCAAGAGTCTTCTCCAACACCACAGTTCAAAAGCATCAATTCTTCGGCGCTCAGCTTTCTTCACAGTCCAACTCTCACATCCATACATGACTACTGGAAAAACCATAGCCTTGACTAGATGGATCTTTGTTGGCAAAGTCACATCTCTGCTTTTGAATATGTAATCTAGGTTGGTCATAACTTTCCTTCCAAGGAGTAAGCATCTTTTAATTTCATGGCTGCAATCACCATCTGCAGTGATTTTGGAGCATTAGCGATAGTCAAAGGTGCTTTGAAGAGAACCTTATCAGAAGCCCGGTTGAGGGCAATTGTGGAGGCTGCCAGTGAGTTGTAAGGGAAATAGGGAAAGTGCTATGGAAACTGGAGGAAAGGATCCCTTTTTATATTTTAGCTGAAAGGAAGATAGGAGAAAGCACAGCACAAACCAATCAGAAACAACATGAGGCCCTTCAAATGACATTACGTGGATAAATTTCTACTTGGACTGCCCTTTTGTATTTTTTTAAATTTATTTTATTGAAGTATAGTTGATTTACAATGTTGTGCTAATTTCTGCTGTACAGCAGAGTGATTCAGTTATACATGCACATATATAGTTTTTCATATCCTTTTTCCATTATGGCTTACTCTAGGATATCGAATACAGTTCCCTGTCCTATACAGTAGGACTTTGTTGTTTATCCATTCTATATATAATAGTTTGCATCTGCTAACCCCAAACTCCCAATCCATCCCTCCCCCCACACTGCTCCCACTTGGCAATCACAAGTCTGTTCTCTAGGTTTGTGAGTCTGTTTCTGTTTCACAGGTAAGTTTACGCGTGTCATGTTTTAGATTCCACATATAAGTGCTACCATATGGCATTTGTCTTTCTCTTTCTGACTTACTTTACTTAGTATGGTAATCTCTAGGCCCATCGATGTTACTCCATATTGCTGCAAATGGCATTATTTCATTCTGAGTAATGTATCACATCTTCTTTATCCATTCATCTGTTGATGGACATTCAGGCTTTTTCCACGTCTTGGCTATTGTGAATAGTGTGGCTATTGTTCATGTATTTTTACTGTAAGGTGTCTCAATTTCTCTCTGAATGTACACAAGGGATAAATTATAAATCAATGAAAATAAATTTTTTAATGTAGTTTGTCAGCTATCTAATGGAGTCAGACTTTTACTACAAAAGTCTGGGAGTGAGGACACAAGATTTCTAGTCTCAAAGGTATTATTATTATTTAATTGGTTACATTCTCTTTGCGTTATTTATAAAGTGGTACTTGCACTGGCTGTGGGACTTGTGCATTTTAACTTCTTAGGGATAATAGTAACACTATGAAAATTAAATTAAAATGCTAAGACTAAGAGCAAACACTTACATGACACTTAAGTGCCATGTGCTCTTCTGAGTGCTTTATATGTATTAACTCATTTAATGAAATTAAATACTGAGTGGGGGACACAAAGCCCTGTGCCACTCCGTACGGAATACTGCATGTTACTATGTGGTAATGCACTTTTAAAATGTTAACACTGATGACAGAAAAGAGGATGGCGTTGCATTAACTTTATTTTAGTGCTCATGTATGGAGCACCTACTAAGAAGAAAACACAGTAGTATTGACAGGTGCTTTGGGAGAGACAGAGAGAAATAAATCCCTTTAAGATCCCAATCATTCAGAAGGTCATGTCCTAAGGGTTGGGAGATAGAAGCAGACACAAATATGTAAAAATGTGAAAATATATTAGGATATGAGACAAGCTACCATAGAATATGAAAGAGGCAGAGGGGGTGGTACCAATGAGACCTAGAGAGCACCTACACTGCCTTACCAAAACATGCCTAAAGGAAATCCTCTACCGTCAACCCCCTGGCCTTTCTCCTTCTCTGATCCTGTATTCTGGTCAATTACAACTTCATCCCCCTGTCACCCCCCTTAAATAGCTTCCATTTCTTAGACCCATTTTCTTCCTTCCATCTTTTTGGCATGGGAAAGTCAGGAACTATTTCAGACCTACATAATGGTATAAAGAATACTGCATCCGTGTACCCATCACCCAACTTCAGAAATTTTACACTACAGATACAGCTGAAGCCCGGTACGTACCTGTGTCCTCCAGAAAGATATGCCCAAGTCCAGGTCCCTGGTACCTGTGAATGTGACCTTATTTGGAAATAGGGTCTTTGCAGTTGTAATTACATCAGGATCTAATTTAATGGAGTCACCCTGGATTTGGGATGGGCCCTAAATGGACTGGGTGGTATCCTTATGACAGAAAGAGTGCGATTTGAGATACACAGACACAGGGAAGAAGGTCATGTGAAGACAGGAGTTATTTTGCCACAAGCCAAGAAGTGTCAGAAGCCACCACAAACTGGGGGTGGCAAGGAGGATTCTCCCCCAGAGCCCCTTGCTTTCAGACTTCTGACCTCTAGAACTAATGCGAGAATAAACTTTATGTTGTTTTAAGCCACGTACTTTGTGGTAATTTGTTACGGGAGCCTTAGGAAAGTATGAGTAACCCTTCCCAACTGAATTCTCCTCTCTCCCTCTCCACTATCCTAAGCAAGGTGTTTATCATCCTCATGCATGCCTTTCTACAAGTTACATATGCACGCACTCCTTCCATGCATACCTTTTACTACACAGATGTATCTATAATCAGTGATGGTTTTGCATGTTTTTAAACCTCATATTCATGATATCATAATGGTTCTATCCTTCTGAACCTAGTTTGTTCCCTCATACATTTTTTTCTTCACTGCCACCATCCAATCCCTGCCCTGCCAGGAGGTTTTTCTGTATCTCAGGGCCTTGAGAATTCTAGTCTCGTCCCCATTCCTTTACTGTCAGCCTTTACTGTCCCATTCAGCTTATCTGTGTATCAAGTCACTCAACAAACGGTGGTCTTACCACAGGAGAAACTCAGTTCCTCACAACACCCATCCCCTGCCCCATGCCCATCATTGCTCGGTGATGCTCAAACTTTGAGATGCCTCAGAGTCACCTGGAGGACACGTAAAGCTCTGATAGCTGGGCCACCTTCAGAATACTGATCCAGTAAATCTGGAGTGGGGCCTGAGAGGTTGCACTTTTAACAAGTTCCCAGGTGATGCTGATGCTGCTGGTCTGTGGCAGCTCAGTAGCTCCATCTGGTCTCCAGATAAGCTTGGTCACCCCCTGGTTCCTCTCACTAAAATGAAGTAAGGCATGGACCTCCGTCTCTATCTTTATATAAATTGTTTGTCAATTGATATATTAATTAACCTGTGGCTGCAATACAGGGCTTCCTGATAACTTGGTTGGTAAAGAATCCACCTGCAATGCAGGAACTTAAAAAAATGGTTTCAATGACAGTAAAGTGGACCCAAACAAAAAGATACAAGATTTGCATCAGTGTTACACATCTAAAAAATCTGCGGCTTATCCATGGCTAGCAAATTTTTATTTTTATCATGAACAAACGCAGTCAAATATATCTGACAAATGTAAGAAAAAAAGTCAGATGTCAGTGGATAAGACATTTCACATGATGAAATCTGGAACAAAACCAATGTTGATAAAATTCCCACTGGCTACTGAGAAGCCGAAAATCTCAAATTCATGTGGGACACGTCCACTGTTTCTTCCTCCATCATGTCTTTCTATGCTTGACAGCTGTGGGATGAAGTAAGAGTCAATTAACAATTGTAAACCAGGGGGCAGTCCCAAGATAGCAGAGGAATAGGATGGGGAGACCACTTACTTCCCCCACAAATTCATCAAAAGATCATTTGAATGCTGAGCAACTTCCACAAAACAACTTCTGAATGCTGGCGGAGGATACCAAGCACCCAGAAAGGCAGCCCAATCTCTTTGAAAGGAGGTAGGACAAAATATAAAAGACAAAAACTGAGACAAAGGATTTAGGGACAGAGACCCATCCTGGGGAGGGAGTCAGGAAAGAGGAGAAGTCTCCACACAGTAGGAAACCCTCGCACAGGAGTGTCTGAGGGAAGTTCTGGAATCTCAGAGGGCAACATAACCAGGAGGAAAAAAAAAAAAAAACAACACAGAATACACACCTAAGCACAACTGCCAGTGGAGAAGTGGCCCAGACACTCGGGTCCACCACCAGTGAGTGGGGGCTGGGCAGGGAGGCGCAGCCTGCATAACTAGTCCTTAGGGTAAGGACCAGGCCTGAATGCCCTGAGGACAGATCTCTTTCCTCC